>NW_027152361.1:0-300000 GCF_040937935.1 Hyperolius riggenbachi | reverse complement strand
ACGGTAAGTTTTCTATGTTAAACCATTACACCATTGAAAAACTGGTTACATTTGCAATCGAAAGAAAAATGACTATAGTTGAAGAGGTAATGGCCCCTAAACTATGTTCTGGGATGAAAGTTACAGCTTCAGTGAAATCCGTTTGCAAATCGGAGTGATAGATTAGAATCTAGAGCCAACGGTACGTTTTCTATGTTAAACCATTACACCATTGAAAAACTGGTTACGTTTGCAATCGAAAGAAAAATGACTATAGTTGAAGAGGTAATGGCCCCTAAACTATGTTCTGGGATGAAAGTTACAGCTTCAGTGAAATCCGTTTGCAAATCGGAGTGATAGATTAGAATCTAGAGCCAACGGTACGTTTTCTATGTTAAACCATTACACCATTGAAAAACTGGTTACGTTTGCAATCGAAAGAAAAATGACTATAGTTGAAGAGGTAATGGCCCCTAAATTATGTTCTGGGATGAAAAATACAGCTTCAGTGAAATCCGTTTGCAAATCGGAGTGATAGATTAGAATCTAGAGCCAACGGTACGTTTTCTATGTTAAACCATTACACCATTGAAAAACTGGTTACGTTTGCAATCGAAAGAAAAATGACTATAGTTGAAGAGGTAATGGCCCCTAAACTATGTTCTGGGATGAAAAATACAGCTTCAGTGAAATCCGTTTGCAAATCGGAGTGATAGATTAGAATCTAGAGCCAACGGTACGTTTTCTATGTTAAACCATTACACCATTGAAAAACTGGTTACGTTTGCAATCAAAAGAAAAATGACTATAGTTGAAGAGGTAATGGCCCCTAAACTATGTTCTGGGATGAAAAATACAGCTTCAGTGAAATCCGTTTGCAAATCGGCGTGATAGATTAGAATCTAGAGGCAACGGTACGTTTTCTATGTTAAACCATTACACCATTGAAAAACTGGTTACGTTTGCAATCGAAAGAAAAATGACTATAGTTGAAGAGGAAATGGCCCCTAAACTATGTTCTGGGATGAAAGTTACAGCTTCAGTGAAATCCGTTTGCAAATCGGAGTGATAGATTAGAATCTAGAGCCAACGGTACGTTTTCTATGTTAAACCATTACACCATTGAAAAACTGGTTACGTTTGCAATCGAAAAAAAAATGACTATAGTTGAAGAGGTAATGGCCCCTAAACTATGTTCTGGGATGAAAGTTACAGCTTCAGTGAAATCCGTTTGCAAATCGGAGTGATAGATTAGAATCTAGAGCCAACGGTACGTTTTCTATGTTAAACCATTACACCATTGAAAAACTGGTTACGTTTGCAATCGAAAGAAAAATGACTATAGTTGAAGAGGTAATGGCCCCTAAACTATGTTCTGGGATGAAAGTTACAGCTTCAGTGAAATCCGTTTGCAAATCGGAGTGATAGATTAGAATCTAGAGCCAGCGGTACGTTTTCTATGTTAAACCATTACACCATTGAAAAACTGGTTACGTTTGCAATCGAAAGAAAAATGACTATAGTTGAAGAGGTAATGGCCCCTAAACTATGTTCTGGGATGAAAGTTACAGCTTCAGTGAAATCCGTTTGCAAATCGGAGTGATAGATTAGAATCTAGAGCCAACGGTACGTTTTCTATGTTAAACCATTACACCATTGAAAAACTGGTTACGTTTGCAATCGAAAGAAAAATGACTATAGTTGAAGAGGTAATGGCCCCTAAACTATGTTCTGGGATGAAAGTTACAGCTTCAGTGAAATCCGTTTGCAAATCGGAGTGATCGATTAGAATCTAGAGCCAACGGTAAGTTTTCTATGTTAAACCATTACACCATTGAAAAACTGGTTACATTTGCAATCGAAAGAAAAATGACTATAGTTGAAGAGGTAATGGCCCCTAAACTATGTTCTGGGATGAAAGTTACAGCTTCAGTGAAATCCGTTTGCAAATCGGAGTGATAGATTAGAATCTAGAGCCAACGGTACGTTTTCTATGTTAAACCATTACACCATTGAAAAACTGGTTACGTTTGCAATCGAAAGAAAAATGACTATAGTTGAAGAGGTAATGGCCCCTAAACTATGTTCTGGGATGAAAGTTACAGCTTCAGTGAAATCCGTTTGCAAATCGGAGTGATAGATTAGAATCTAGAGCCAACGGTACGTTTTCTATGTTAAACCATTACACCATTGAAAAACTGGTTACGTTTGCAATCGAAAGAAAAATGACTATAGTTGAAGAGGTAATGGCCCCTAAATTATGTTCTGGGATGAAAAATACAGCTTCAGTGAAATCCGTTTGCAAATCGGAGTGATAGATTAGAATCTAGAGCCAACGGTACGTTTTCTATGTTAAACCATTACACCATTGAAAAACTGGTTACGTTTGCAATCGAAAGAAAAATGACTATAGTTGAAGAGGTAATGGCCCCTAAACTATGTTCTGGGATGAAAAATACAGCTTCAGTGAAATCCGTTTGCAAATCGGAGTGATAGATTAGAATCTAGAGCCAACGGTACGTTTTCTATGTTAAACCATTACACCATTGAAAAACTGGTTACGTTTGCAATCAAAAGAAAAATGACTATAGTTGAAGAGGTAATGGCCCCTAAACTATGTTCTGGGATGAAAAATACAGCTTCAGTGAAATCCGTTTGCAAATCGGCGTGATAGATTAGAATCTAGAGCCAACGGTACGTTTTCTATGTTAAACCATTACACCATTGAAAAACTGGTTACGTTTGCAATCGAAAGAAAAATGACTATAGTTGAAGAGGAAATGGCCCCTAAACTATGTTCTGGGATGAAAGTTACAGCTTCAGTGAAATCCGTTTGCAAATCGGAGTGATAGATTAGAATCTAGAGCCAACGGTACGTTTTCTATGTTAAACCATTACACCATTGAAAAACTGGTTACGTTTGCAATCGAAAAAAAAATGACTATAGTTGAAGAGGTAATGGCCCCTAAACTATGTTCTGGGATGAAAGTTACAGCTTCAGTGAAATCCGTTTGCAAATCGGAGTGATAGATTAGAATCTAGAGCCAACGGTAAGTTTTCTATGTTAAACCATTACACCATTGAAAAACTGGTTACGTTTGCAATCGAAAGAAAAATGACTATAGTTGAAGAGGTAATGGCCCCTAAACTATGTTCTGGGATGAAAGTTACAGCTTCAGTGAAATCCGTTTGCAAATCGGAGTGATAGATTAGAATCTAGAGCCAACGGTACGTTTTCTATGTTAAACCATTACACCATTGAAAAACTGGTTACGTTTGCAATCGAAAGAAAAATGACTATAGTTGAAGAGGTAATGGCCCCTAAACTATGTTCTGGGATGAAAGTTACAGCTTCAGTGAAATCCGTTTGCAAATCGGAGTGATAGATTAGAATCTAGAGCCAACGGTACGTTTTCTATGTTAAACCATTACACCATTGAAAAACTGGTTACGTTTGCAATCGAAAGAAAAATGACTATAGTTGAAGAGGTAATGGCCCCTAAACTATGTTCTGGGATGAAAGTTACACCTTCAGTGAAATCCGTTTGCAAATCGAAGTGATAGATTAGGATCTAGAGCCAACGGTAAGTTTTCTATGTTAAACCATTACACCATTGAAAAACTGGTTACGTTTGCAATCGAAAGAAAAATGACTATAGTTGAAGAGGTAATGGCCCCTAAACTATGTTCTGGGATGAAAGTTACAGCTTCAGTGAAATCCGTTTGCAAATCGGAGTGATAGATTAGAATCTAGAGCCAACGGTACGTTTTCTATGTTAAACCATTACACCATTGAAAAACTGGTTACGTTTGCAATCGAAAGAAAAATGACTATAGTTGAAGAGGTAATGGCCCCTAAACTATGTTCTGGGATGAAAGTTACAGCTTCAGTGAAATCCGTTTGCAAATCGGAGTGATAGATTAGAATCTAGAGCCAACGGTAAGTTTTCTATGTTAAACCATTACACCATTGAAAAACTGGTTACGTTTGCAATCGAAAGAAAAATGACTATAGTTGAAGAGGTAATGGCCCCTAAACTATGTTCTGGGATGAAAGTTACAGCTTCAGTGAAATCCGTTTGCAAATCGGAGTGATAGATTAGAATCTAGAGCCAACGGTACGTTTTCTATGTTAAACCATTACACCATTGAAAAACTGGTTACGTTTGCAATCGAAAGAAAAATGACTATAGTTGAAGAGGTAATGGCCCCTAAACTATGTTCTGGGATGAAAGTTACAGCTTCAGTGAAATCCGTTTGCAAATCGGAGTGATAGATTAGAATCTAGAGCCAACGGTACGTTTTCTATGTTAAACCATTACACCATTGAAAAACTGGTTACGTTTGCAATCGAAAGAAAAATGACTATAGTTGAAGAGGTAATGGCCCCTAAACTATGTTCTGGGATGAAAGTTACACCTTCAGTGAAATCCGTTTGCAAATCGAAGTGATAGATTAGGATCTAGAGCCAACGGTAAGTTTTCTATGTTAAACCATTACACCATTGAAAAACTGGTTACGTTTGCAATCGAAAGAAAAATGACTATAGTTGAAGAGGTAATGGCCCCTAAACTATGTTCTGGGATGAAAGTTACAGCTTCAGTGAAATCCGTTTGCAAATCGGAGTGATAGATTAGAATCTAGAGCCAACGGTACGTTTTCTATGTTAAACCATTGAAAAACTGGTTACGTTTGCAATCGAAAGAAAAATGACTATAGTTGAAGAGGTAATGGCCCCTAAACTATGTTCTGGGATGAAAGCTACAGCTTCAGTGAAATCCGTTTGCAAATCGGAGTGATAGATTAGAATCTAGAGCCAACGGTAAGTTTTCTATGTTAAACCATTACACCATTGAAAAACTGGTTACGTTTGCAATCGAAAGAAAAATGACTATAGTTGAAGAGGTAATGGCCCCTAAACTATGTTCTGGGATGAAAGTTACAGCTTCAGTGAAATCCGTTTGCAAATCGGAGTGATAGATTAGAATCTAGAGCCAACGGTACGTTTTCTATGTTAAACCATTACACCATTGAAAAACTGGTTACGTTTGCAATCGAAAGAAAAATGACTATAGTTGAAGAGGTAATGGCCCCTAAACTATGTTCTGGGATGAAAAATACAGCTTCAGTGAAATCCGTTTGCAAATCGGAGTGATAGATTAGAATCTAGAGCCAACGGTACGTTTTCTATGTTAAACCATTACACCATTGAAAAACTGGTTACGTTTGCAATCGAAAGAAAAATGACTATAGTTGAAGAGGTAATGGCCGCTAAACTATGTTCTGGGATGAAAAATACAGCTTCAGTGAAATCCGTTTGCAAATCAGAGTGATAGATTAGAATCTAGAGCCAACGGTACGTTTTCTATGTTAAACCATTACACCATTGAAAAACTGGTTACGTTTGCAATCGAAAGAAAAATGACTATAGTTGAAGAGGTAATGGCCCCTAAACTATGTTCTGGGATGAAAGTTACAGCTTCAGTGAAATCCGTTTGCAAATCGGAGTGATAGATTAGAATCTAGAGCCAACGGTAAGTTTTCTATGTTAAACCATTACACCATTGAAAAACTGGTTACGTTTGCAATCGAAAGAAAAATGACTATAGTTGAAGAGGTAATGGCCCCTAAACTATGTTCTGGGATGAAAGTTACAGCTTCAGTGAAATCCGTTTGCAAATCGGAGTGATAGATTAGAATCTAGAGCCAACGGTACGTTTTCTATGTTAAACCATTGAAAAACTGGTTACGTTTGCAATCGAAAGAAAAATGACTATAGTTGAAGAGGTAATGGCCCCTAAACTATGTTCTGGGATGAAAGCTACAGCTTCAGTGAAATCCGTTTGCAAATCGGAGTGATAGATTAGAATCTAGAGCCAACGGTAAGTTTTCTATGTTAAACCATTACACCATTGAAAAACTGGTTACGTTTGCAATCGAAAGAAAAATGACTATAGTTGAAGAGGTTGTGGCCCCTAAACTATGTTCTGGGATGAAAGTTACAGCTTCAGTGAAATCTGTTTGCAAATCGGAGTGATAGATTAGAATCTAGAGCCAACGGTACGTTTTCTATGTTAAACCATTACACCATTGAAAAACTGGTTATGTTTGCAATCGAAAGAAAAATGACTATAGTTGAAGAGGTAATGGCCCCTAAACTATGTTCTGGGATGAAAGTTACAGCTTCAGTGAAATCCGTTTGCAAATCGGAGTGATAGATTAGAATCTAGAGCCAACGGTACGTTTTCTATGTTAATCCATTACACCATTGAAAAACTGGTTACGTTTGCAATCGAAAGAAAAATGACTATAGTTGAAGAGGTTGTGGCCCCTAAACTATGTTCTGGGATGAAAGTTACAGCTTCAGTGAAATCCGTTTGCAAATCGGAGTGATAGATTAGAATCTAGAGCCAGCGGTACGTTTTCTATGTTAAACCATTACACCATTAAAAAAAACTGGTTACGTTTGCAATCGAAAGAAAAATGACTATAGTTGAAGAGGTAATAGCCCCTAAACTATGTTCTGGGATGAAAGTTACAGCTTCAGTGAAATCCGTTTGCAAATCGTAGTGATAGATTAGAATCTAGAGCCAACGGTAAGTTTTCTATGTTAAACCATTACACCATTGAAAAACTGGTTACATTTGCAATCGAAAGAAAAATGACTATAGTTGAAGAGGTATTGGCCCCTAAACTATGTTCTGGGATGAAAGTTACAGCTTCAGTGAAATCCGTTTGCAAATCGGAGTGATAGATTAGAATCTAGAGCCAACGGTAAGTTTTCTATGTTAAACCATTACACCATTGAAAAACTGGTTACGTTTGCAATCGAAAGAAAAATGACTATAGTTGAAGAGGTAATGGCCCCTAAACTATGTTCTGGGATGAAAGTTACAGCTTCAGTGAAATCCGTTTGCAAATCGGAGTGATAGATTAGAATCTAGAGCCAACGGTAAGTTTTCTATGTTAAACCATTACACCATTGAAAAACTGGTTACGTTTGCAATCGAAAGAAAAATGACTATAGTTGAAGAGGTAATGGCCCCTAAACTATGTTCTGGGATGAAAGTTCCAGCTTCAGTGAAATCCGTTTGCAAATCGGAGTGATAGATTAGAATCTAGAGCCAACGGTAAGTTTTCTATGTTAAACCTTAATACTATTGAAAAACTGGTTACGTTTGCAATCGAAAGAAAAATGACTATAGTTGAAGAGGTAATGGCCCCTAAACTATGTTCTGGGATGAAAGTTACAGCTTCAGTGAAATCGGTTTGCAAATCGGAGTGATAGATTAGAATCTAGAGCCAACGGTACGTTTTCTATGTTAAACCATTACACCATTGAAAAACTGGTTACGTTTGCAATCGAAAGAAAAATGACTATAGTTGAAGAGGAAATGGCCCCTAAACTATGTTCTGGGATGAAAGTTACAGCTTCAGTGAAATCCGTTTGCAAATCGGAGTGATAGATTAGAATCTAGAGCCAACGGTACGTTTTCTATGTTAAACCATTACACCATTGAAAAACTGGTTACGTTTGCAATCGAAAGAAAAATGACTATAGTTGAAGAGGTAATGGCCCCTAAACTATGTTCTGGGATGAAAGTTACAGCTTCAGTGAAATCCGTTTGCAAATCGGAGTGATAGATTAGAATCTAGAGCCAACGGTACGTTTTCTATGTTAAACCATTACACCATTGAAAAACTGGTTACGTTTGCAATCGAAAGAAAAATGACTATAGTTGAAGAGGTAATGGCCCCTAAACTATGTTCTGGGATGAAAAATAAAGCTTCAGTGAAATCCGTTTGCAAATCGGAGTGATAGATTAGAATCTAGAGCCAACGGTACGTTTTCTATGTTAATCCATTACACCATTGAAAAACTGGTTACGTTTGCAATCGAAAGAAAAATGACTATAGTTGAAGAGGTAATGGCCCCTAAACTATGTTCTGGGATGAAAGTTACAGCTTCAGTGAAATCCGTTTGCAAATCGGAGTGATAGATTAGAATCTAGAGCCAGCGGTACGTTTTCTATGTTAAACCATTACACCATTAAAAAAAACTGGTTACGTTTGCAATCGAAAGAAAAATGACTATAGTTGAAGAGGTAATAGCCCCTAAACTATGTTCTGGGATGAAAGTTACAGCTTCAGTGAAATCCGTTTGCAAATCGTAGTGATAGATTAGAATCTAGAGCCAACGGTAAGTTTTCTATGTTAAACCATTACACCATTGAAAAACTGGTTACATTTGCAATCGAAAGAAAAATGACTATAGTTGAAGAGGTAATGGCCCCTAAACTATGTTCTGGGATGAAAGTTACAGCTTCAGTGAAATCCGTTTGCAAATCGGAGTGATAGATTAGAATCTAGAGCCAACGGTAAGTTTTCTATGTTAAACCATTACACCATTGAAAAACTGGTTACGTTTGCAATCGAAAGAAAAATGACTATAGTTGAAGAGGTAATGGCCCCTAAACTATGTTCTGGGATGAAAGTTACAGCTTCAGTGAAATCCGTTTGCAAATCGGAGTGATAGATTAGAATCTAGAGCCAACGGTAAGTTTTCTATGTTAAACCATTACACCATTGAAAAACTGGTTACGTTTGCAATCGAAAGAAAAATTACTATAGTTGAAGAGGTAATGGCCCCTAAACTATGTTCTGGGATGAAAGTTCCAGCTTCAGTGAAATCCGTTTGCAAATCGGAGTGATAGATTAGAATCTAGAGCCAACGGTAAGTTTTCTATGTTAAACCTTAATACTATTGAAAAACTGGTTACGTTTGCAATCGAAAGAAAAATGACTATAGTTGAAGAGGTAATGGCCCCTAAACTATGTTCTGGGATGAAAGTTACAGCTTCAGTGAAATCGGTTTGCAAATCGGAGTGATAGATTAGAATCTAGAGCCAACGGTACGTTTTCTATGTTAAACCATTACACCATTGAAAAACTGGTTACGTTTGCAATCGAAAGAAAAATGACTATAGTTGAAGAGGAAATGGCCCCTAAACTATGTTCTGGGATGAAAGTTACAGCTTCAGTGAAATCCGTTTGCAAATCGGAGTGATAGATTAGAATCTAGAGCCAACGGTACGTTTTCTATGTTAAACCATTACACCATTGAAAAACTGGTTACGTTTGCAATCGAAAGAAAAATGACTATAGTTGAAGAGGTAATGGCCCCTAAACTATGTTCTGGGATGAAAAATACAGCTTCAGTGAAATCCGTTTGCAAATCGGAGTGATAGATTAGAATCTAGAGCCAACGGTACGTTTTCTATGTTAAACCATTACACCATTGAAAAACTGGTTCCGTTTGCAATCGAAAGAAAAATGACTATAGTTGAAGAGGTAATGGCCGCTAAACTATGTTCTGGGATGAAAAATACAGCTTCAGTGAAATCCGTTTGCAAATCGGAGTGATAGATTAGAATCTAGAGCCAACGGTACGTTTTCTATGTTAAACCATTACACCATTGAAAAACTGGTTACGTTTGCAATCGAAAGAAAAATGACTATAGTTGAAGAGGTAATGGCCCCTAAACTATGTTCTGGGATGAAAGTTACAGCTTCAGTGAAATCCGTTTGCAAATCGGAGTGATAGATTAGAATCTAGAGCCAACGGTAAGTTTTCTATGTTAAACCATTACACCATTGAAAAACTGGTTACGTTTGCAATCGAAAGAAAAATGACTATAGTTGAAGAGGTAATGGCCCCTAAACTATGTTCTGGGATGAAAGTTACAGCTTCAGTGAAATCCGTTTGCAAATCGGAGTGATAGATTAGAATCTAGAGCCAACGGTACGTTTTCTATGTTAAACCATTGAAAAACTGGTTACGTTTGCAATCGAAAGAAAAATGACTATAGTTGAAGAGGTAATGGCCCCTAAACTATGTTCTGGGATGAAAGCTACAGCTTCAGTGAAATCCATTTGCAAATCGGAGTGATAGATTAGAATCTAGAGCCAACGGTAAGTTTTCTATGTTAAACCATTACACCATTGAAAAACTGGTTACGTTTGCAATCGAAAGAAAAATGACTATAGTTGAAGAGGTTGTGGCCCCTAAACTATGTTCTGGGATGAAAGTTACAGCTTCAGTGAAATCTGTTTGCAAATCGGAGTGATAGATTAGAATCTAGAGCCAACGGTAAGTTTTCTATGTTAAACCATTACACCATTGAAAAACTGGTTATGTTTGCAATCGAAAGAAAAATGACTATAGCTGAAGAGGTAATGGCCCCTAAACTATGTTCTGGGATGAAAGTTACAGCTTCAGTGAAATCCGTTTGCAAATCGGAGTGATAGATTAGAATCTAGAGCCAACGGTACGTTTTCTATGTTAATCCATTACACCATTGAAAAACTGGTTACGTTTGCAATCGAAAGAAAAATGACTATAGTTGAAGAGGTTGTGGCCCCTAAACTATGTTCTGGGATGAAAGTTACAGCTTCAGTGAAATCCGTTTGCAAATCGGAGTGATAGATTAGAATCTAGAGCCAGCGGTACGTTTTCTATGTTAAACCATTACACCATTAAAAAAAACTGGTTACGTTTGCAATCGAAAGAAAAATGACTATAGTTGAAGAGGTAATAGCCCCTAAACTATGTTCTGGGATGAAAGTTACAGCTTCAGTGAAATCCGTTTGCAAATCGTAGTGATAGATTAGAATCTAGAGCCAACGGTAAGTTTTCTATGTTAAACCATTTCACCATTGAAAAACTGGTTACATTTGCAATCGAAAGAAAAATGACTATAGTTGAAGAGGTAATGGCCCCTAAACTATGTTCTGGGATGAAAGTTACAGCTTCAGTGAAATCCGTTTGCAAATCGGAGTGATAGATTAGAATCTAGAGCCAACGGTAAGTTTTCTATGTTAAACCATTACACCATTGAAAAACTGGTTACGTTTGCAATCGAAAGAAAAATGACTATAGTTGAAGAGGTAATGGCCCCTAAACTATGTTCTGGGATGAAAGTTACAGCTTCAGTGAAATCCGTTTGCAAATCGGAGTGATAGATTAGAATCTAGAGCCAACGGTAAGTTTTCTATGTTAAACCATTACACCATTGAAAAACTGGTTACGTTTGCAATCGAAAGAAAAATGACTATAGTTGAAGAGGTAATGGCCCCTAAACTATGTTCTGGGATGAAAGTTCCAGCTTCAGTGAAATCCGTTTGCAAATCGGAGTGATAGATTAGAATCTAGAGCCAACGGTAAGTTTTCTATGTTAAACCTTAATACTATTGAAAAACTGGTTACGTTTGCAATCGAAAGAAAAATGACTATAGTTGAAGAGGAAATGGCCCCTAAACTATGTTCTGGGATGAAAGTTACAGCTTCAGTGAAATCCGTTTGCAAATCGGAGTGATAGATTAGAATCTAGCGCCAACGGTACGTTTTCTATGTTAAACCATTACACCATTGAAAAACTGGTTACGTTTGCAATCGAAAGAAAAATGACTATAGTTGAAGAGGTAATGGCCCCTAAACTATGTTCTGGGATAAAAGTTACAGCTTCAGTAAAATCCGTTTGCAAATCGGAGTGATAGATTAGAATCTAGAGCCAACGGTAAGTTTTCTATGTTAAACCATTACACCATTGAAAAACTGGTTACGTTTGCAATCGAAAGAAAAATGACTAGAGTTGAAGAGGTAATGGCCCCTAAACTATGTTCTGTGATGAAAGTTACAGCTTCAGTGAAATCCGTTTGCAAATCGGAGTGATAGATTAGAATCTAGAGCCAACGGTAAGTTTTCTATGTTAAACCATTACACCATTGAAAAACTGGTTACGTTTGCAATCGAAAGAAAATGACTATAGTTGAAGAGGTAATGGCCCCTAAACTATGTTCTGGGATGAAAGTTACAGCTTCAGTGAAATCCGTTTGCAAATCGGAGTGATAGATTAGAATCGAGAGCCAACGGTAAGTTTTCTATGTTAAACCATTACACCATTGAAAAACTGGTTACGTTTGCAATCGAAAGAAAAATGACTATAGTTGAAGAGGTAATGGCCCCTAAACTATGTTCTGGGATGAAAGTTACAGCTTCAGTGAAATCCGTTTGCAAATCGGAGTGATAGATTAGAATCGAGAGCCAACGGTAAGTTTTCTATGTTAAACCATTACACCATTGAAAAACTGGTTACGTTTGCAATCGAAAGAAAAATGACTATAGTTGAAGAGGTAATGGCCCCTAAACTATGTTCTGGGATGAAAGTTACAGCTTCAGTGAAATCCGTTTGCAAATCGGAGTGATAGATTAGAATCGAGAGCCAACGGTAAGTTTTCTATGTTAAACCATTACACCATTGAAAAACTGGTTACGTTTGCAATCGAAAGAAAAATGACTATAGTTGAAGAGGTAATGGCCCCTAAACTATGTTCTGGGATGAAAGTTACAGCTTTAGTGAAATCCGTTTGCAAATCGGAGTGATAGATTAGAATCGAGAGCCAACGGTAAGTTTTCTATGTTAAACCATTACACCATTGAAAAACTGGTTACGTTTGCAATCGAAAGAAAAATGACTATAGTTGAAGAGGTAATGGCCCCTAAACTATGTTCTGGGATGAAAGTTACAGCTTCAGTGAAATCCGTTTGCAAATCGGAGTGATAGATTAGAATCGAGAGCCAACGGTAAGTTTTCTATGTTAAACCATTACACCATTGAAAAACTGGTTACGTTTGCAATCGAAAGAAAAATGACTATAGTTGAAGAGGTAATGGCCCCTAAACTATGTTCTGGGATGAAAGTTACAGCTTCAGTGAAATCCGTTTGCAAATCGGAGTGATAGATTAGAATCGAGAGCCAACGGTAAGTTTTCTATGTTAAACCATTACACCATTGAAAAACTGGTTACGTTTGCAATCGAAAGAAAAATGACTATAGTTGAAGAGGTAATGGCCCCTAAACTATGTTCTGGGATGAAAGTTACAGCTTCAGTGAAATCCGTTTGCAAATCGGAGTGATAGATTAGAATCGAGAGCCAACGGTAAGTTTTCTATGTTAAACCATTACACCATTGAAAAACTGGTTACGTTTGCAATCGAAAGAAAAATGACTATAGTTGAAGAGGTAATGGCCCCTAAACTATGTTCTGGGATGAAAGTTACAGCTTCAGTGAAATCCGATTGCAAATCGGAGTGATAGATTAGAATCGAGAGCCAACGGTAAGTTTTCTATGTTAAACCATTACACCATTGAAAAACTGGTTACGTTTGCAATCGAAAGAAAAATGACTGTAGTTGAAGAGGTAATGGCCCCTAAACTATGTTCTGGGATGAAAGTTACAGCTTCAGTGAAATCCGTTTGCAAATCGGAGTGATAGATTAGAATCGAGAGCCAACGGTAAGTTTTCTATGTTAAACCATTACACCATTGAAAAACTGGTTACGTTTGCAATCGAAAGAAAAATGACTATAGTTGAAGAGGTAATGGCCCCTAAACTATGTTCTGGGATGAAAGTTACAGCTTCAGTGAAATCCGTTTGCAAATCGGAGTGATAGATTAGAATCGAGAGCCAACGGTAAGTTTTCTATGTTAAACCATTACACCATTGAAAAACTGGTTACGTTTGCAATCGAAAGAAAAATGACTATAGTTGAAGAGGTAATGGCCCCTAAACTATGTTCTGGGATGAAAGTTACAGCTTCAGTGAAATCCGTTTGCAAATCGGAGTGATAGATTAGAATCGAGAGCCAACGGTAAGTTTTCTATGTTAAACCATTACACCATTGAAAAACTGGTTACGTTTGCAATCGAAAGAAAAATGACTATAGTTGAAGAGGTAATGGCCCCTAAACTATGTTCTGGGATGAAAGTTACAGCTTCAGTGAAATCCGTTTGCAAATCGGAGTGATAGATTAGAATCGAGAGCCAACGGTAAGTTTTCTATGTTAAACCATTACACCATTGAAAAACTGGTTACGTTTGCAATCGAAAGAAAAATGACTATAGTTGAAGAGGTAATGGCCCCTAAACTATGTTCTGGGATGAAAGTTACAGCTTCAGTGAAATCCGTTTGCAAATCGGAGTGATAGATTAGAATCGAGAGCCAACGGTAAGTTTTCTATGTTAAACCAATATCAATAATTTTTATTGGAGTTTTTCAAAATTATAACATTACAGTCAACAAACAGACAATAAAGGGAATAACATTAGCATAGTGTACAAATGTTTTGTGTACAGGTATTACAACATAGCAATTAATGATATGCAGGGTGAAACTTTATAGTATGTAAAGTATAAAGTGAGAGGGTCAATGAAATTGCATTGTATATATGAATTATTATCATCAGGAATCATTTAATAAAATTCTATAAATAGAGATTATCGGTTAATGAGCAAGAAAGTAGTTTTAGAATTGATGTTTCAAGTTATCAGTTATGAGTATTCGCATAAAACGCATTAGATATGCGTACATTTTTAAGGGGTTTCTTTTGTGTATTATACGCCTAAATGCATTAGAATTGGGTATTTGTTATATGGGATTGCGTACCTTAGACGCGTATTAACGCGTACAAAAATACGCATACGACGCGTATAATCATGTTCACCATGCGTACAAACATGTCTTTTAGGCGTATATGCGGTTTTTCAAAACGCGTCTGAGTGGCGGTTAAGTAGCGGTAAAAAGCCGCAAATCCGCCAGAAAAACGCCCAAAAGCCGCAAAACGCGTTTTCTGCGCGTTTTTCCATGCGTTTTTTGCTAATTTGTGGAAAAATGTCAGAAAAATTTTAGAAAATTCACAATCTTCAAAATTAAGTAAATTTAGTATCTAATATTAAGGGGGGAAGGTATGATATCCTGAGAATTAAAGGAATAATATATTAAGAGAGAGTTTATATATGGAACCTAAAATTTAGTACTAGAGTTGAGTATATCTTGCTCAGATTCCATATAATTCTGTCTGTATAACTGTTCAGCCACAACAAACTAATTGTCAAATACTATTATTTGACATAAAATCGTGTCTAAGTCAGAGAGAAGTTGAGTTTTAAGATAGGGGAAGTGGTTCCTATCAAGTATGTGCATGACACCATGGATGATGTGGGTGGCTAGTGCGGGGTTCTCTCAACCTGGGAAATGGGGGTAAACCTCCTACTGAGATCCCAGGGAGAAAAGCCTTACCGAAATTACCATGGTGTCGCAGGTTGCACATCCTCAACAGTTGGTATTAGTTATCTCTAAACTGAGCTTTAGACTTATGAATAATGCTCCAAGTTATGTTACATTATTGTTTAAACTATATATAACTAGACTATCTAGCCTAACTTAAACTATACTAACCTACACTACATGCACACTACATTGTCCAATAGTCCATACCTACAGATAAATCCTCAGAGCAAGATGCAAGACGTGTATAATCAGGCCACAGGGTGTTCCTAGAGCACTTAATCACCACAATCAATAAGGTTGATCTAAATTAACAAGCACAAGAATTGACATAAAGTTAATGATGCATAATATAATAGAGCTAAAACTCCAGTAATTTTGAGTGTGGGTATACTGTTGGCCATAGAGCAGCTTTCTTAAGAAAAGAATTGAGGTTGCCACATCGGATTGACCAGGCTTTTTCTGCCAATAAGTTAGATTCTACCCTTCTTAAAACCTCATCCATAGCAGGTATATAGGGAGTCTTCCAGTTAAGAGCCAGCATACTCCTCACAACTATGAAGACATGTGTGATTATCATTCTTTCCTGGGGGGGGAAGGAGGTTGCACCTAGATTGAGTACCGCCAATCCAGGAGGGATCGATTGCAGGGACATTGGAAGTTGTTGGAGCAATCCTTCCACTTCCCTCCATATTTTTTGGAGTGCAGGGCACTCCCACATGATGTGTTCAATGGTACCCGTCAGGCCGCATCCCCTCCAACACAAAGGTGATGCTTTGGGATCAAATTTAGTAATTTTTTCAGGGGTCATGAACCATCGCCAAACACTTTTAAACAAATTCTCATGGTGGCCTACACAATGGGAGAGTTTTTTAAGTGCTTTAACGGTCATCTCCCATTCCTCCAAACCAATATCATCTCCAAGCCAGTCCTGCCATTTAGATAGTTGTTTCTTAGGGAATGATTCTTTAAGATCTAAAAGGGATCTGTAAAATACAGACGTACCTTTTAAGTGTGAGTTTTCTGACTGAGTGAGTTTAATAATTTTGGGCAAAAATGAGATAGGGATATATGGGTGTAAATCTAGATAATTTGTCATATATTAATTTTTCAGATAGTGGGATTCCATATGAATTAGTAAGGTCATCAAAGGATCTGATTCCGGAATCTCCCAACAGGTCCCCCACATTTACAATTCCACAGTTTAGCCAGTTCTCTAGGTCAATGTTTTTGATGACAGCATTAAAAGTAGTGATAGGGGTTGGGATTGTCACTGCCAACACCTCATGTTTACTTAGATTAAGCATTTCTTTCCATACTCTGAGGGAGTTGGCAGTGACAGGGTTTTGGATATGTTGTTGTATCTTCCAGGTCAATCTGGATACAAAAAGTTCTCTGAAGGACTTAAAGGGGAGTTGTTCCTCCTCAATCACATACCATTGCTTGGACGAGTCTTTCATCCAGATTGACCTGGATTGATCTAGGATTGTGGCCTTGTAATAGAATTCTATGTTAGGTGCGCCCAAACCTAGGTTGGATGTATGGGCAGTCAAAATTTTGTAGGAGAATCTGGCTTTCCTATTTTTAAGAAAATATTTATTCATTAGTTGTTGCAAAGTGTTAAAAAAATTTTGAGGGACCTTGATTGGGAGGTTCCGGAAAAGATAAAGGAGCTGGGGAAGTAACATCATTTTAAATGCAGCTATTCTGCATAACCAGGAGTATTCTACTTTTGATAAATATTCTAATTTTTCTTTAATTTTTGTTAGCCAGGGTGCATAATTTTCCCTATAAATTTGAGCTATAGTGGGAGTTAATTGGATTCCAAGGTACTTAATAGATTTATCACTCCAAGAATAATGGCAGGACTGTTTGAGAGTATCTTTCATTTTTGATGGTATGAAGCAAGGGAGAATGACCGTTTTTTGTTCGTTCAGCTTATAAAATGAGATTTTTGAGAATGTTTCTAATTCTTCCTTAGTGTTTGGTAATGAGATCAATGGTTTCTGCAAAAATAAAATTATATCATCAGCATAGAGACTTAATTTTGTGGAGTTTTGGCCAAATTTGATTCCATGAATGTTGGGATTATTCCTAATTTGTTGTGCTAAGGGCTCTAATGTTAAGTTAAATATCAAAGGAGAGAGAGGGCAGCCCTGACGGGTACCATTTTTAATCTCAAAGGGAGATGAGATAGAACCAGAAGATGTGACTCTGGCTGAAGGGTAGGAGTATAAAGCCAGGATGGCACCATGGAGGAAATCTGGGATTCCAAATTTGGATAGTATTCTGGATAGGTAAAGCCAGTTTACTCTGTCGAACGCCTTCTCCGCGTCTAAGGAGACAAGGAGAGTGGGCATCCGACAGAGCTTGATCTGATGTAATAAAGCGAGGGCCTTCCTAGTCCCATCACTGGTTGATCTATTTTTTGTGAATCCTACTTGGTCTGGGTTGATTAATTGGGGCATGAGGGGGGATAGTCTATTAGCAATGATACGGGCATAGATTTTTACATCTGTATTTAAGAGGGAAATGGGCCTATAACTGCTAGGGTCTGCTGGGTTTTTATCTTCTTTGGGTATAGTGGTTATCAGGGCTGATAGGGATTCTTTAGGGAAGGAACGTTTGGTGGCAATTTCATTAAACATATTAGTAAGGGGTTTTGATACAATACTAATACATTTCTTATAATAATCATTAAT
Organism: Hyperolius riggenbachi; assembly: GCF_040937935.1. Taxonomy (NCBI): domain Eukaryota; kingdom Metazoa; phylum Chordata; class Amphibia; order Anura; family Hyperoliidae; genus Hyperolius; species Hyperolius riggenbachi. Next base: position 282,193 of record NW_027152361.1, on the reverse strand, counting down.
AAATCCGTCTGGGCCTGGAGCTTTGTCTCTTTTTAAGGTGTTAATCACAGTTTCTACTTCATGTTGGGAGAAAGGGATAGATAAATATTTTTGTTCAAATTCAGTTAATGAGGGGAGATCTACTTTATCTAAATAGTTGTCTATATTCTGTAGTGCTGGTTGGGGAGTATTGGGGTCTGATTCAAGATTATATAGGCCTTCATAGTATTTTGCTAAAGCTTCTATTATATCTGTGGGATGGTGAACTTCTACTTTAGTAAGGGGATGTTTGATTTTGAGTATTCTATGCAGTATTCTTTGGCCTTTAATTTTCCTGGCCATTGTTTTCCCAGCTTTGTTTCCTCCATGGTACCAGTCCTCCCTCAATCTTGTCTGCCATTTATCATACTCACAATACATCTGCTCAGCCAACTCTTGTCTAGTTCTTTCCAGTTCTCCAGTCAACTCTTTCTTGTGCTTGGTGAAGACCTCCACCTCAAGAGATCTGATCTTTTTTAATAGAGATTCAGTTTTTTCTCTCATTTTTTTCTTACGTATGGCTCCTTGTTTCATAAAGACCCCTCTCATGAATGCCTTATGGGCATTCCATAAGATGACTCTGGAGTCCACACTTTTGTCATTGAGGTGGAAATATTCTACAAGTTCCTTCTTGACTATGGGGAGGGTGTGCTCTGAATTTAATATAAATTTATTAAGCTTCCAGTTAAATGGTTTAGGAGTGGGGTTTTGTAAGTTAAGTTTAACCATTAGTGGAGAGTGGTCTGACCAAACTCTAATACCAATGTCAACCTCTGAGACCAGTGGCAGGGAGAATCTGTCTGTAAGACAGTGGTCAATTCTAGTAAAGGACTGGAAGACTGGTGAATAGTAACTGTATTGTTTCTCCTTGGGATGTAGGCATCTCCAAGTGTCAAATAGTTCATTTTGTATTAGGGATGGTAAGAGAGTAGATTGGGCTCTTCTACTTTGTGAAGAGGAGTCTAAGAGGGGATCTATAATTGAATTTAAATCGCCTAGTATAAATAAGTTGCCTTTTTGGAATTTTTGAATTTTTTGGAAGGTCTTATTAAGAAATTTAACTTGATGTGTGTTAGGGGCATAAATATTAGCAAAGGTGAATGGTTGAGAATTGATAGTTCCTGTGATCATCACCAGTCTTCCGTCTGTACCACAGTGAGTTCCCTCTACCACCAGTCCCAGGGTGTCCCTAATTGCAATGCACACTCCTGCTTTTTTCTTTCTGTCCCCGAATGTAGAGTGAAAAACTGTCGTAAAGTTATGTATCTTTAATCTGCTTGCAGAAATCTTTGTTAAATGCGTTTCTTGCAAGCAAATGATGTCAGGTTTTTCTTCTTTTAATAGTTTATCTAATAAATATCGTTTTCTATAAGAGTTTAACCCTCTAACATTCAGGGACAGCAATTTGCAATCAGACATCATGACATTTATTATGCTTCAGTATACCTGTGAAACAAAAATACCCATACAAGGTCAGATAAGATATATCAAGTGGCATATTACCCAGTAACCTGAAATTGCCTGTGGTTCCCTGCATCTCTGCTCTGAGGAGGAAAAAGAATGTAAATGGACATGAAAGTGTGCAAAACTTATCACAACTAAAAAACAACAATATAGAACTCAGTAGACCGAGGCATACTTGCAGAGGCATCCGGTTCTACCTCCACAAGCAGACTCAAATTGTCCAACCTGTAGTAAATCAGAAAAAGAAAAAAGAAAAAGTAAAAAGTTCCAAACTTAAGCTATAGGAACACTTCCAACAAAAACAAAAAACAAAGGGAAAAAGTCAGTGACCTAACGGTCAGAGCCCACCGACGTGGGCTTCAGTAGGACTATCCACCTAAAGGAGAAGATTCCTAAGGGGGAAAGTCTGGTTGGGGGAAAAGTTCCGTGGGGGAACACCCATGTTCAAGTAGTACCTGAGGCCTCTCCAGCTTTGTTTCTCTCATCATCAGACAAAGGATGGGTAGTGTCCATTGCAGTTGTAGAGGCAAGATTTGGCTTTGGTGAGATGGGAGGGCGAAAGGGTCTGTCCTTCTGTGGATCTCTGGGGATGAAAAGTGGAATTTGCCATTTAGCCAAGAGTTCTTCTCCTTCCTCAGGGGTTCTGATCACATAGGAGGTTCCTTGGGAGAAGATGATCAGCTTGGGGGGGAATCCCCAGTTATATTGGATTTTGTGATGTCTCAGAGTTGTTGTGATTTTTGAAAATGATCGCCTGGTTTGCAGTGTAATCTGTGAGAGGTCTTGATACAGAGATAAGTCACTATATTTCCCAGGAAGCTTCTTTCCCTCTCTGGTTGCTGCCAGAAGTTGCTCTTTCACATGAAAGAAATGGATCCTGGTGATCACATCCCTAGGCACATTTTTCCCAAGATGGGCAGGTTTAGGCAGTCTGTGTGCCCTGTCCACAGTCAGTTCACTTGATGTCAGATCAGGGAATGATGTATGGATGATGTCAGCCACATAGTCTTTGAGCTGGTCATTTGCAACAGACTCAGGCACCCCTCTAATTTTAATATTATTCCGTCTATTTCTGTCCTCCCCATCAGCTATTTTCTCCTTCATAAACTTATTTTCTGCCTGGAGATTCTTATGAGAGTCCACCATTGTGTTGTAAGCAAGGGACATTTCCTGCATCTTATTTTCTAGCCTGGTGATCCTTTGATCAGTCTCCTGTGCGAATGAGTCTATGTTGCCTGCCATAATTTGCAAATCATTTCTCACTCCACTGTTATTGTCTGTCATCATCTTGCAGAAGGACAACATAAAAGACTTAAAAAATTGTTGAGAGATAGGTTGATCTGTGGCAGGGACTGATGCCAGGGAGCTAAAAAGATCTTCTGCGTCAGGGAGATATGCTGATGCAGGGGGATGGATGGATGGATGGGTCAGCGGAATGGATGGGTGAGGGGTAGGGTGTTGCATAGTTCCTACCTTGATGTCAGCGGTGTTATGCTGGGCTGGAGCAGCCTGTGCTCTGGAGGCTTGTGGGGTCTTCAGCGGGCTGCGCTCCCTGCCCTCTGCGGAGGTGTTGTGGGCAACATTGCCCTCATCATCATACTCATCCAGCGTGTCAGCTCTGTCTCTCCTGTTCACCCTTGCAGGAGGGGTGTATAAAACGCTGTATCTGTTCCTCTGTGTGAGCGGTGAGGGACTCTGATGATCAGCCTCATGGTGCGGGCTGGGCCTGAGCTGGGCAGCGCCATCTTGGATTTCATCCGTGAAGAAGGCAGAGAGTCTCTTTGGGGCTACAGATCCGCGTTTTGGCTGGTTATAAGTCACTCTGCGCCAGTCCTGTGTCATCCTGGGACCTTCACCCACCTTTGAGTGTATTTTGAGGCTTCAGGGATCGCTGTAGGTCGCTATAATAGGGTGTTCACAGCGGGAGCTGCAGGCTCAGACCTCCATTCAGCTCCGCTGCGTAGCCACGCCCCCCTTTCTATGTTAAACCATTACACCATTGAAAAACTGGTTACGTTTGCAATCGAAAGAAAAATGACTATAGTTGAAGAGGTAATGGCCCCTAAACTATGTTCTGGGATGAAAGTTACAGCTTCAGTGAAATCCGTTTGCAAATCGGAGTGATAGATTAGAATCGAGAGCCAACGGTAAGTTTTCTATGTTAAACCATTACGCCATTGAAAAACTGGTTACGTTTGCAATCGAAAGAAAAATGACTATAGTTGAAGAGGTAATGGCCCCTAAACTATGTTCTGGGATGAAAGTTACAGCTTCAGTGAAATCCGTTTGCAAATCGGAGTGATAGATTAGAATCGAGAGCCAACGGTAAGTTTTCTATGTTAAACCATTACACCATTGAAAAACTGGTTACGTTTGCAATCGAAAGAAAAATGACTATAGTTGAAGAGGTAATGGCCCCTAAACTATGTTCTGGGATGAAAGTTACAGCTTCAGTGAAATCCGTTTGCAAATCGGAGTGATAGATTAGAATCGAGAGCCAACGGTAAGTTTTCTATGTTAAACCATTACACCATTGAAAAACTGGTTACGTTTGCAATCGAAAGAAAAATGACTATAGTTGAAGAGGTAATGGCCCCTAAACTATGTTCTGGGATGAAAGTTACAGCTTCAGTGAAATCCGTTTGCAAATCGGAGTGATAGATTAGAATCGAGAGCCAACGGTAAGTTTTCTATGTTAAACCATTACACCATTGAAAAACTGGTTACGTTTGCAATCGAAAGAAAAATGACTATAGTTGAAGAGGTAATGGCCCCTAAACTATGTTCTGGGATGAAAGTTACAGCTTCAGTGAAATCCGTTTGCAAATCGGAGTGATAGATTAGAATCGAGAGCCAACGGTAAGTTTTCTATGTTAAACCATTACACCATTGAAAAACTGGTTACGTTTGCAATCGAAAGAAAAATGACTATAGTTGAAGAGGTAATGGCCCCTAAACTATGTTCTGGGATGAAAGTTACAGCTTCAGTGAAATCCGTTTGCAAATCGGAGTGATAGATTAGAATCGAGAGCCAACGGTAAGTTTTCTATGTTAAACCATTACGCCATTGAAAAACTGGTTACGTTTGCAATCGAAAGAAAAATGACTATAGTTGAAGAGGTAATGGCCCCTAAACTATGTTCTGGGATGAAAGTTACAGCTTCAGTGAAATCCGTTTGCAAATCGGAGTGATAGATTAGAATCGAGAGCCAACGGTAAGTTTTCTATGTTAAACCATTACACCATTGAAAAACTGGTTACGTTTGCAATCGAAAGAAAAATGACTATAGTTGAAGAGGTAATGGCCCCTAAACTATGTTCTGGGATGAAAGTTACAGCTTCAGTGAAATCCGTTTGCAAATCGGAGTGATAGATTAGAATCGAGAGCCAACGGTAAGTTTTCTATGTTAAACCATTACACCATTGAAAAACTGGTTACGTTTGCAATCGAAAGAAAAATGACTATAGTTGAAGAGGTAATGGCCCCTAAACTATGTTCTGGGATGAAAGTTACAGCTTCAGTGAAATCCGTTTGCAAATCGGAGTGATAGATTAGAATCGAGAGCCAACGGTAAGTTTTCTATGTTAAACCATTACGCCATTGAAAAACTGGTTACGTTTGCAATCGAAAGAAAAATGACTATAGTTGAAGAGGTAATGGCCCCTAAACTATGTTCTGGGATGAAAGTTACAGCTTCAGTGAAATCCGTTTGCAAATCGGAGTGATAGATTAGAATCGAGAGCCAACGGTAAGTTTTCTATGTTAAACCATTACACCATTGAAAAACTGGTTACGTTTGCAATCGAAAGAAAAATGACTATAGTTGAAGAGGTAATGGCCCCTAAACTATGTTCTGGGATGAAAGTTACAGCTTCAGTGAAATCCGTTTGCAAATCGGAGTGATAGATTAGAATCGAGAGCCAACGGTAAGTTTTCTATGTTAAACCATTACACCATTGAAAAACTGGTTACGTTTGCAATCAAAAGAAAAATGACTATAGTTGAAGAGGTAATGGCCCCTAAACTATGTTCTGGGATGAAAGTTACAGCTTCAGTGAAATCCGTTTGCAAATCGGAGTGATAGATTAGAATCGAGAGCCAACGGTAAGTTTTCTATGTTAAACCATTACGCCATTGAAAAACTGGTTACGTTTGCAATCGAAAGAAAAATGACTATAGTTGAAGAGGTAATGGCCCCTAAACTATGTTCTGGGATGAAAGTTACAGCTTCAGTGAAATCCGTTTGCAAATCGGAGTGATAGATTAGAATCGAGAGCCAACGGTAAGTTTTCTATGTTAAACCATTACACCATTGAAAAACTGGTTACGTTTGCAATCGAAAGAAAAATGACTATAGTTGAAGAGTTAATGGCCCCTAAACTATGTTCTGGGATGAAAGTTACAGCTTCAGTGAAATCCGTTTGCAAATCGGAGTGATAGATTAGAATCGAGAGCCAACGGTAAGTTTTCTATGTTAAACCATTACGCCATTGAAAAACTGGTTACGTTTGCAATCGAAAGAAAAATGACTATAGTTGAAGAGGTAATGGCCCCTAAACTATGTTCTGGGATGAAAGTTACAGCTTCAGTGAAATCCGTTTGCAAATCGGAGTGATAGATTAGAATCGAGAGCCAACGGTAAGTTTTCTATGTTAAACCATTACACCATTGAAAAACTGGTTACGTTTGCAATCGAAAGAAAAATGACTATAGTTGAAGAGGTAATGGCCCCTAAACTATGTTCTGGGATGAAAGTTACAGCTTCAGTGAAATCCGTTTGCAAATCGGAGTGATAGATTAGAATCGAGAGCCAACGGTAAGTTTTCTATGTTAAACCATTACGCCATTGAAAAACTGGTTACGTTTGCAATCGAAAGAAAGATGACTATAGTTGAAGAGGTAATGGCCCCTAAACTATGTTCTGGGATGAAAGTTACAGCTTCAGTGAAATCCGTTTGCAAATCGGAGTGATAGATTAGAATCGAGAGCCAACGGTAAGTTTTCTATGTTAAACCATTACACCATTGAAAAACTGGTTACGTTTGCAATCGAAAGAAAAATGACTATAGTTGAAGAGGTAATGGCCCCTAAACTATGTTCTGGGATGAAAGTTACAGCTTCAGTGAAATCCGTTTGCAAATCGGAGTGATAGATTAGAATCGAGAGCCAACGGTAAGTTTTCTATGTTAAACCATTACACCATTGAAAAACTGGTTACGTTTGCAATCGAAAGAAAAATGACTATAGTTGAAGAGGTAATGGCCCCTAAACTATGTTCTGGGATGAAAGTTACAGCTTCAGTGAAATCCGTTAGCAAATCGGAGTGATAGATTAGAATCGAGAGCCAACGGTAAGTTTTCTATGTTAAACCATTACACCATTGAAAAACTGGTTACGTTTGCAATCGAAAGAAAAATGACTATAGTTGAAGAGGTAATGGCCCCTAAACTATGTTCTGGGATGAAAGTTACAGCTTCAGTGAAATCCGTTTGCAAATCGGAGTGATAGATTAGAATCGAGAGCCAACGGTAAGTTTTCTATGTTAAACCATTACACCATTGAAAAACTGGTTACGTTTGCAATCGAAAGAAAAATGACTATAGTTGAAGAGGTAATGGCCCCTAAACTATGTTCTGGGATGAAAGTTACAGCTTCAGTGAAATCCGTTTGCAAATCGGAGTGATAGATTAGAATCGAGAGCCAACGGTAAGTTTTCTATGTTAAACCATTACACCATTGAAAAACTGGTTACGTTTGCAATCGAAAGAAAAATGACTATAGTTGAAGAGGTAATGGCCCCTAAACTATGTTCTGGGATGAAAGTTACAGCTTCAGTGAAATCCGTTTGCAAATCGGAGTGATAGATTAGAATCGAGAGCCAACGGTAAGTTTTCTATGTTAAACCATTACACCATTGAAAAACTGGTTACGTTTGCAATCGAAAGAAAAATGACTATAGTTGAAGAGGTAATGGCCCCTAAACTATGTTCTGGGATGAAAGTTACAGCTTCAGTGAAATCCGTTTGCAAATCGGAGTGATAGATTAGAATCGAGAGCCAACGGTAAGTTTTCTATGTTAAACCATTACGCCATTGAAAAACTGGTTACGTTTGCAATCGAAAGAAAAATGACTATAGTTGAAGAGGTAATGGCCCCTAAACTATGTTCTGGGATGAAAGTTACAGCTTCAGTGAAATCCGTTTGCAAATCGGAGTGATAGATTAGAATCGAGAGCCAACGGTAAGTTTTCTATGTTAAACCATTACACCATTGAAAAACTGGTTACGTTTGCAATCGAAAGAAAAATGACTATAGTTGAAGAGGTAATGGCCCCTAAACCATGTTCTGGGATGAAAGTTACAGCTTCAGTGAAATCCGTTTGCAAATCGGAGTGATAGATTAGAATCGAGAGCCAACGGTAAGTTTTCTATGTTAAACCATTACACCATTGAAAAACTGGTTACGTTTGCAATCAAAAGAAAAATGACTATAGTTGAAGAGGTAATGGCCCCTAAACTATGTTCTGGGATGAAAGTTACAGCTTCAGTGAAATCCGTTTGCAAATCGGAGTGATAGATTAGAATCGAGAGCCAACGGTAAGTTTTCTATGTTAAACCATTACGCCATTGAAAAACTGGTTACGTTTGCAATCGAAAGAAAAATGACTATAGTTGAAGAGGTAATGGCCCCTAAACTATGTTCTGGGATGAAAGTTACAGCTTCAGTGAAATCCGTTTGCAAATCGGAGTGATAGATTAGAATCGAGAGCCAACGGTAAGTTTTCTATGTTAAACCATTACGCCATTGAAAAACTGGTTACGTTTGCAATCGAAAGAAAGATGACTATAGTTGAAGAGGTAATGGCCCCTAAACTATGTTCTGGGATGAAAGTTACAGCTTCAGTGAAATCCGTTTGCAAATCGGAGTGATAGATTAGAATCGAGAGCCAACGGTAAGTTTTCTATGTTAAACCATTACACCATTGAAAAACTGGTTACGTTTGCAATCGAAAGAAAAATGACTATAGTTGAAGAGGTAATGGCCCCTAAACTATGTTCTGGGATGAAAGTTACAGCTTCAGTGAAATCCGTTTGCAAATCGGAGTGATAGATTAGAATCGAGAGCCAACGGTAAGTTTTCTATGTTAAACCATTACGCCATTGAAAAACTGGTTACGTTTGCAATCGAAAGAAAAATGACTATAGTTGAAGAGGTAATGGCCCCTAAACTATGTTCTGGGATGAATGTTACAGCTTCAGTGAAATCCGTTTGCAAATCGGAGTGATAGATTAGAATCGAGAGCCAACGGTAAGTTTTCTATGTTAAACCATTACGCCATTGAAAAACTGGTTACGTTTGCAATCGAAAGAAAAATGACTATAGTTGAAGAGGTAATGGCCCCTAAACTATGTTCTGGGATGAAAGTTACAGCTTCAGTGAAATCCGTTTGCAAATCGGAGTGATAGATTAGAATCGAGAGCCAACGGTAAGTTTTCTATGTTAAACCATTACACCATTGAAAAACTGGTTACGTTTGCAATCGAAAGAAAAATGACTATAGTTGAAGAGGTAATGGCCCCTAAACTATGTTCTGGGATGAAAGTTACAGCTTCAGTGAAATCCGTTTGCAAATCGGAGTGATAGATTAGAATCGAGAGCCAACGGTAAGTTTTCTATGTTAAACCATTACACCATTGAAAAACTGGTTACGTTTGCAATCGAAAGAAAAATGACTATAGTTGAAGAGGTAATGGCCCCTAAACTATGTTCTGGGATGAAAGTTACAGCTTCAGTGAAATCCGTTTGCAAATCGGAGTGATAGATTAGAATCGAGAGCCAACGGTAAGTTTTCTATGTTAAACCATTACACCATTGAAAAACTGGTTACGTTTGCAATCGAAAGAAAAATTACTATAGTTGAAGAGGTAATGGCCCCTAAACTATGTTCTGGGATGAAAGTTACAGCTTCAGTGAAATCCGTTTGCAAATCGGAGTGATAGATTAGAATCGAGAGCCAACGGTAAGTTTTCTATGTTAAACCATTACGCCATTGAAAAACTGGTTACGTTTGCAATCGAAAGAAAAATGACTATAGTTGAAGAGGTAATGGCCCCTAAACTATGTTCTGGGATGAAAGTTACAGCTTCAGTGAAATCCGTTTGCAAATCGGAGTGATAGATTAGAATCGAGAGCCAACGGTAAGTTTTCTATGTTAAACCATTACACCATTGAAAAACTGGTTACGTTTGCAATCGAAAGAAAAATGACTATAGTTGAAGAGGTAATGGCCCCTAAACTATGTTCTGGGATGAAAGTTACAGCTTCAGTGAAATCCGTTTGCAAATCGGAGTGATAGATTAGAATCGAGAGCCAACGGTAAGTTTTCTATGTTAAACCATTACGCCATTGAAAAACTGGTTACGTTTGCAATCGAAAGAAAAATGACTATAGTTGAAGAGGTAATGGCCCCTAAACTATGTTCTGGGATGAAAGTTACAGCTTCAGTGAAATCCGTTTGCAAATCGGAGTGATAGATTAGAATCGAGAGCCAACGGTAAGTTTTCTATGTTAAACCATTACGCCATTGAAAAACTGGTTACGTTTGCAATCGAAAGAAAAATGACTATAGTTGAAGAGGTAATGGCCCCTAAACTATGTTCTGGGATGAAAGTTACAGCTTCAGTGAAATCCGTTTGCAAATCGGAGTGATAGATTAGAATCGAGAGCCAACGGTAAGTTTTCTATGTTAAACCATTACACCATTGAAAAACTGGTTACGTTTGCAATCGAAAGAAAAATGACTATAGTTGAAGAGGTAATGGCCCCTAAACTATGTTCTGGGATGAAAGTTACAGCTTCAGTGAAATCCGTTTGCAAATCGGAGTGATAGATTAGAATCGAGAGCCAACGGTAAGTTTTCTATGTTAAACCATTACACCATTGAAAAACTGGTTACGTTTGCAATCGAAAGAAAAATGACTATAGTTGAAGAGGTAATGGCCCCTAAACTATGTTCTGGGATGAAAGTTACAGCTTCAGTGAAATCCGTTTGCAAATCGGAGTGATAGATTAGAATCGAGAGCCAACGGTAAGTTTTCTATGTTAAACCATTACACCATTAAAAAACTGGTTACGTTTGCAATCGAAAGAAAAATGACTATAGTTGAAGAGGTAATGGCCCCTAAACTATGTTCTGAGATGAAAGTTACAGCTTCAGTGAAATCCGTTTGCAAATCGGAGTGATAGATTAGAATCGAGAGCCAACGGTAAGTTTTCTATGTTAAACCATTACACCATTGAAAAACTGGTTACGTTTGCAATCGAAAGAAAAATGACTATAGTTGAAGAGGTAATGGCCCCTAAACTATGTTCTGGGATGAAAGTTACAGCTTCAGTGAAATCCGTTTGCAAATCGGAGTGATAGATTAGAATCGAGAGCCAACGGTAAGTTTTCTATGTTAAACCATTACACCATTGAAAAACTGGTTACGTTTGCAATCGAAAGAAAAATGACTATAGTTGAAGAGGTAATGGCCCCTAAACTATGTTCTGGGATGAAAGTTACAGCTTCAGTGAAATCCGTTTGCAAATCGGAGTGATAGATTAGAATCGAGAGCCAACGGTAAGTTTTCTATGTTAAACCATTACACCATTGAAAAACTGGTTACGTTTGCAATCGAAAGAAAAATGACTATAGTTGAAGAGGTAATGGCCCCTAAACTATGTTCTGGGATGAAATTTACAGCTTCAGTGAAATCCGTTTGCAAATCGGAGTGATAGATTAGAATCGAGAGCCAACGGTAAGTTTTCTATGTTAAACCATTACACCATTGAAAAACTGGTTACGTTTGCAATCGAAAGAAAAATGACTATAGTTGAAGAGGTAATGGCCCCTAAACTATGTTCTGGGATGAAAGTTACAGCTTCAGTGAAATCCGTTTGCAAATCGGAGTGATAGATTAGAATCGAGAGCCAACGGTAAGTTTTCTATGTTAAACCATTACACCATTGAAAAACTGGTTACGTTTGCAATCGAAAGAAAAATGACTATAGTTGAAGAGGTAATGGCCCCTAAACTATGTTCTGGGATGAAAGTTACAGCTTCAGTGAAATCCGTTTGCAAATCGGAGTGATAGATTAGAATCGAGAGCCAACGGTAATTTTTCTATGTTAAACCATTACACCATTGAAAAACTGGTTACGTTTGCAATCGAAAGAAAAATGACTATAGTTGAAGAGGTAATGGCCCCTAAACTATGTTCTGGGATGAAAGTTACAGCTTCAGTGAAATCCGTTTGCAAATCGGAGTGATAGATTAGAATCGAGAGCCAACGGTAAGTTTTCTATGTTAAACCATTACACCATTGAAAAACTGGTTACGTTTGCAATCGAAAGAAAAATGACTATAGTTGAAGAGGTAATGGCCCCTAAACTATGTTCTGGGATGAAAGTTACAGCTTCAGTGAAATCCGTTTGCAAATCGGAGTGATAGATTAGAATCGAGAGCCAACGGTAAGTTTTCTATGTTAAACCATTACGCCATTGAAAAACTGGTTACGTTTGCAATCGAAAGAAAAATGACTATAGTTGAAGAGGTAATGGCCCCTAAACTATGTTCTGGGATGAAAGTTACAGCTTCAGTGAAATCCGTTTGCAAATCGGAGTGATAGATTAGAAACGAGAGCCAACGGTAAGTTTTCTATGTTAAACCATTACACCATTGAAAAACTGGTTACGTTTGCAATCGAAAGAAAAATAACAGCCATTTTCCTGGTGGATCTCAAAGGGTCTTACTAGATTAGGAAAATTCACATTAGCATTCAAACTGATGGACCGTCGCCAGTTCTTTGCGGACAGGGAGGTGCCTCCCCAGGAAATATCTAGAGCCACACAAATTTTCAATTATATAAATACTCTAGATAAAGATAAAGAGATAAATATATACACTTTGTTTGAAACTAGGTGCAGAAATGGACCGTTAAATAAAGGGCTTATATCAGACTTCTACTTTATGTTAATGAGGGAGGAGTCTGATGAAAAGATGAAATTCCAGCTAGACTGGGAAAGAGATACAGGCAAAACTCTATCGATAAGCAAATGGGGACACTGCTGCACGACCTTACTAAAGAATAGTCTCTTCTATTCCTCCATCGAAACATCACTTAAACTATTACACTGCACCTACTTTACGCCAGCCAGAGTCCATGCTTTTTGTCCAGATCAGTCCGAGTTATGTCCAAGGGGCTGCGGCCAAAAAGGCACACTATGGCACATGTGGTGGCAGTGCCCTATAGTACAAATCTTCTGGAAAAAGATATGGAGACGCACCTCCCTCATGCTCAGAATTGAATCCCCCCTGGATCCTACAGTGGCTTTATTGGGCAATAGGCCCCAGAAGACCACACCCGCAGCTAACAAACTTTTACACCATGTAATGGCGTTAGCCAGAAGGCAAATAGCATATAGCTGGAAATCAGCAAGGCTAAATGATAATCTAGTCTTCACGAAACTCAATGAGGCAATGCTGTCAGAGCACATACTAGCTAAGGTCCATGATTCAATAGACCCATTCCTACTAACATGGTCCCCCTGGATTGAATCTCAGGACAATGAGGGCTTACCTTATGTACTACACACATTCTAGAGGACCACACATTCTTCCGTCCTTTTGGTATTGTGCAGTCAATAAGAATTCAGGTTATATTATAGTATTTAGGAGAGAGTGGATTATAGTGGGTAATAAAATGCTTTGATTATAGTTTGTTTCTATAGCTATTTAACTCGAGTGGCTCTTTCTCCTTAATTGGAGATTTCTTTCCTCCTTTCCCTTTCCTCCCTATCTAACCCCCCCCCCCCCCTCTTTCCCCCTGGTGGGTCCCTTTGGCATGAAGTGGAGTCCCCACCCTTGGGATCCCCCAGGGGTCTTATCTTCCTTCTTTACTCTATCTTCTCTTCTATCTAACTTTTCTTCTCTTTCCCCTTCTTCTCCCCCCCTTCCCCCCCTCCTATACTCCTATATAAAAATTTAAATTAGGATGTTTAATATATAGAGCATAATATTATAATTAACCTAATGGGTAAGAATGTAAGTTCCGCTCTTATTTAGATGTTTAATTTTTGCATGATACCTCCTAATGTGTTTTGTGAGCTATTATGTACAATTCCCCTAAGAGGGACATGTCATGTGAAACTTGTATTATGCTATCATTGTGAACTATTTCTTACATAATAAACACCCTTGAAACGAAAGAAAAATGACTATAGTTGAAGAGGTAATGGCCCCTAAACTATGTTCTGGGATGAAAGTTACAGCTTCAGTGAAATCCGTTTGCAAATCGGAGTGATAGATTAGAATCGAGAGCCAACGGTAAGTTTTCTATGTTAAACCATTACGCCATTGAAAAACTGGTTACGTTTGCAATCGAAAGAAAAATGACTATAGTTGAAGAGGTAATGGCCCCTAAACTATGTTCTGGGATGAAAGTTACAGCTTCAGTGAAATCCGTTTGCAAATCGGAGTGATAGATTAGAATCGAGAGCCAACGGTAAGTTTTCTATGTTAAACCATTACACCATTGAAAAACTGGTTACGTTTGCAATCGAAAGAAAAATTACTATAGTTGAAGAGGTAATGGCCCCTAAACTATGTTCTGGGATGAAAGTTACAGCTTCAGTGAAATCCGTTTGCAAATCGGAGTGATAGATTAGAATCGAGAGCCAACGGTAAGTTTTCTATGTTAAACCATTACACCATTGAAAAACTGGTTACGTTTGCAATCGAAAGAAAAAGGACTATAGTTGAAGAGGTAATGGCCCCTAAACTATGTTCTGGGATGAAAGTTACAGCTTCAGTGAAATCCGTTTGCAAATCGGAGTGATAGATTAGAATCGAGAGCCAACGGTAAGTTTTCTCTGTTAAACCATTACACCATTGAAAAACTGGTTACGTTTGCAATCGAAAGAAAAATGACTATAGTTGAAGAGGTAATGGCCCCTAAACTATGTTCTGGGATGAAAGTTACAGCTTCAGTGAAATCCGTTTGCAAATCGGAGTGATAGATTAGAATCGAGAGCCAACGGTAAGTTTTCTATGTTAAACCATTACGCCATTGAAAAACTGGTTACGTTTGCAATCGAAAGAAAAATGACTATAGTTGAAGAGGTAATGGCCCCTAAACTATGTTCTGGGATGAAAGTTACAGCTTCAGTGAAATCCGTTTGCAAATCGGAGTGATAGATTAGAATCGAGAGCCAACGGTAAGTTTTCTATGTTAAACCATTACACCATTGAAAAACTGGTTACGTTTGCAATCGAAAGAAAAATGACTATAGTTGAAGAGGTAATGGCCCCTAAACTATGTTCTGGGATGAAAGTTACAGCTTCAGTGAAATCCGTTTGCAAATCGGAGTGATAGATTAGAATCGAGAGCCAACGGTAAGTTTTCTATGTTAAACCATTACACCATTGAAAAACTGGTTACGTTTGCAATCGAAAGAAAAATGACTATAGTTGAAGAGGTAATGGCCCCTAAACTATGTTCTGGGATGAAAGTTACAGCTTCAGTGAAATCCGTTTGCAAATCGGAGTGATAGATTAGAATCGAGAGCCAACGGTAAGTTTTCTATGTTAAACCATTACACCATTGAAAAACTGGTTACGTTTGCAATCGAAAGAAAAATGACTATAGTTGAAGAGGTAATGGCCCCTAAACTATGTTCTGGGATGAAAGTTACAGCTTCAGTGAAATCCGTTTGCAAATCGGAGTGATAGATTAGAATCGAGAGCCAACGGTAAGTTTTCTATGTTAAACCATTACACCATTGAAAAACTGGTTACGTTTGCAATCGAAAGAAAAATGACTATAGTTGAAGAGGTAATGGCCCCTAAACTATGTTCTGGGATGAAAGTTACAGCTTCAGTGAAATCCGTTTGCAAATCGGAGTGATAGATTAGAATCGAGAGCCAACGGTAAGTTTTCTATGTTAAACCATTACACCATTGAAAAACTGGTTACGTTTGCAATCGAAAGAAAAATGACTATAGTTGAAGAGGTAATGGCCCCTAAACTATGTTCTATGTTCTGGGATGAAAGTTACAGCTTCAGTGAAATCCGTTTGCAAATCGGAGTGATAGATTAGAATCGAGAGCCAACGGTAAGTTTTCTATGTTAAACCATTACACCATTGAAAAACTGGTTACGTTTGCAATCGAAAGAAAAATGACTATAGTTGAAGAGGTAATGGCCCCTAAACTATGTTCTGGGATGAAAGTTACAGCTTCAGTGAAATCCGTTTGCAAATCGGAGTGATAGATTAGAATCGAGAGCCAACGGTAATTTTTCTATGTTAAACCATTACACCATTGAAAAACTGGTTACGTTTGCAATCGAAAGAAAAATGACTATAGTTGAAGAGGTAATGGCCCCTAAACTATGTTCTGGGATGAAAGTTACAGCTTCAGTGAAATCCGTTTGCAAATCGGAGTGATAGATTAGAATCGAGAGCCAACGGTAAGTTTTCTATGTTAAACCATTACACCATTGAAAAACTGGTTACGTTTGCAATCGAAAGAAAAATGACTATAGTTGAAGAGGTAATGGCCCCTAAACTATGTTCTGGGATGAAAGTTACAGCTTCAGTGAAATCCGTTTGCAAATCGGAGTGATAGATTAGAATCGAGAGCCAACGGTAAGTTTTCTATGTTAAACCATTACGCCATTGAAAAACTGGTTACGTTTGCAATCGAAAGAAAAATGACTATAGTTGAAGAGGTAATGGCCCCTAAACTATGTTCTGGGATGAAAGTTACAGCTTCAGTGAAATCCGTTTGCAAATCGGAGTGATAGATTAGAATCGAGAGCCAACGGTAAGTTTTCTATGTTAAACCATTACACCATTGAAAAACTGGTTACGTTTGCAATCGAAAGAAAAATAACAGCCATTTTCCTGGTGGATCTCAAAGGGTCTTACTAGATTAGGAAAATTCACATTAGCATTCAAACTGATGGACCGTCGCCAGTTCTTTGCGGACAGGGAGGTGCCTCCCCAGGAAATATCTAGAGCCACACAAATTTTCAATTATATAAATACTCTAGATAAAGATAAAGAGATAAATATATACACTTTGTTTGAAACTAGGTGCAGAAATGGACCGTTAAATAAAGGGCTTATATCAGACTTCTACTTTATGTTAATGAGGGAGGAGTCTGATGAAAAGATGAAATTCCAGCTAGACTGGGAAAGAGATACAGGCAAAACTCTATCGATAAGCAAATGGGGACACTGCTGCACGACCTTACTAAAGAATAGTCTCTTCTATTCCTCCATCGAAACATCACTTAAACTATTACACCGCACCTACTTTACGCCAGCCAGAGTCCATGCTTTTTGTCCAGATCAGTCCGAGTTATGTCCAAGGGGCTGCGGCCAAAAAGGCACACTATGGCACATGTGGTGGCAGTGCCCTATAGTACAAATCTTCTGGAAAAAGATATGGAGACGCACCTCCCTCATGCTCAGAATTGAATCCCCCCTGGATCCTACAGTGGCTTTATTGGGCAATAGGCCCCAGAAGACCACACCCGCAGCTAACAAACTTTTACACCATGTAATGGCGTTAGCCAGAAGGCAAATAGCATATAGCTGGAAATCAGCAAGGCTAAATGATAATCTAGTCTTCACGAAACTCAATGAGGCAATGCTGTCAGAGCACATACTAGCTAAGGTCCATGATTCAATAGACCCATTCCTACTAACATGGTCCCCCTGGATTGAATCTCAGGACAATGAGGGCTTACCTTATGTACTACACACATTCTAGAGGACCACACATTCTTCCGTCCTTTTGGTATTGTGCAGTCAATAAGAATTCAGGTTATATTATAGTATTTAGGAGAGAGTGGATTATAGTGGGTAATAAAATGCTTTGATTATAGTTTGTTTCTATAGCTATTTAACTCGAGTGGCTCTTTCTCCTTAATTGGAGATTTCTTTCCTCCTTTCCCTTTCCTCCCTATCTAACCCCCCCCCCTCTTTCCCCCTGGTGGGTCCCTTTGGCATGAAGTGGAGTCCCCACCCTTGGGATCCCCCAGGGGTCTTATCTTCCTTCTTTACTCTATCTTCTCTTCTATCTAACTTTTCTTCTCTTTCCCCTTCTTCCCCCCCCCCTTCCCCCCCTCCTATACTCCTATATAAAAATTTAAATTAGGATGTTTAATATATAGAGCATAATATTATAATTAACCTAATGGGTAAGAATGTAAGTTCCGCTCTTATTTAGATGTTTAATTTTTGCATGATACCTCCTAATGTGTTTTGTGAGCTATTATGTACAATTCCCCTAAGAGGGACATGTCATGTGAAACTTGTATTATGCTATCATTGTGAACTATTTCTTACATAATAAACACCCTTGAAACGAAAGAAAAATGACTATAGTTGAAGAGGTAATGGCCCCTAAACTATGTTCTGGGATGAAAGTTACAGCTTCAGTGAAATCCGTTTGCAAATCGGAGTGATAGATTAGAATCGAGAGCCAACGGTAAGTTTTCTATGTTAAACCATTACGCCATTGAAAAACTGGTTACGTTTGCAATCGAAAGAAAAATGACTATAGTTGAAGAGGTAATGGCCCCTAAACTATGTTCTGGGATGAAAGTTACAGCTTCAGTGAAATCCGTTTGCAAATCGGAGTGATAGATTAGAATCGAGAGCCAACGGTAAGTTTTCTATGTTAAACCATTACACCATTGAAAAACTGGTTACGTTTGCAATCGAAAGAAAAATGACTATAGTTGAAGAGGTAATGGCCCCTAAACTATGTTCTGGGATGAAAGTTACAGCTTCAGTGAAATCCGTTTGCAAATCGGAGTGATAGATTAGAATCGAGAGCCAACGGTAAGTTTTCTATGTTAAACCATTACACCATTGAAAAACTGGTTACGTTTGCAATCGAAAGAAAAATGACTATAGTTGAAGAGGTAATGGCCCCTAAACTATGTTCTGGGATGAAAGTTACAGCTTCAGTGAAATCCGTTTGCAAATAGGAGTGATAGATTAGAATCGAGAGCCAACGGTAAGTTTTCTATGTTAAACCATTACACCATTGAAAAACTGGTTACGTTTGCAATCGAAAGAAAAATGACTATAGTTGAAGAGGTAATGGCCCCTAAACTATGTTCTGGGATGAAAGTTACAGCTTCAGTGAAATCCGTTTGCAAATCGGAGTGATAGATTAGAATCGAGAGCCAACGGTAAGTTTTCTATGTTAAACCATTACACCATTGAAAAACTGGTTACGTTTGCAATCGAAAGAAAAATGACTATAGTTGAAGAGGTAATGGCCCCTAAACTATGTTCTGGGATGAAAGTTACAGCTTCAGTGAAATCCGTTTGCAAATCGGAGTGATAGATTAGAATCGAGAGCCAACGGTAAGTTTTCTATGTTAAACCATTACACCATTGAAAAACTGGTTACGTTTGCAATCGAAAGAAAAATGACTATAGTTGAAGAGGTAATGGCCCCTAAACTATGTTCTGGGATGAAAGTTACAGCTTCAGTGAAATCCGTTTGCAAATCGGAGTGATAGATTACAATCGAGAGCCAACGGTAAGTTTTCTATGTTAAACCATTACACCATTGAAAAACTGGTTACGTTTGCAATCGAAAGAAAAATGACTATAGTTGAAGAGGTAATGGCCCCTAAACTATGTTCTGGGATGAAAGTTACAGCTTCAGTGAAATCCGTTTGCAAATCGGAGTGATAGATTAGAATCGAGAGCCAACGGTAAGTTTTCTATGTTAAACCATTACACCATTGAAAAACTGGTTACGTTTGCAATCGAAAGAAAAAGGACTATAGTTGAAGAGGTAATGGCCCCTAAACTATGTTCTGGGATGAAAGTTACAGCTTCAGTGAAATCCGTTTGCAAATCGGAGTGATAGATTAGAATCGAGAGCCAACGGTAAGTTTTCTCTGTTAAACCATTACACCATTGAAAAACTGGTTACGTTTGCAATCGAAAGAAAAATGACTATAGTTGAAGAGGTAATGGCCCCTAAACTATGTTCTGGGATGAAAGTTACAGCTTCAGTGAAATCCGTTTGCAAATCGGAGTGATAGATTAGAATCGAGAGCCAACGGTAAGTTTTCTATGTTAAACCATTACGCCATTGAAAAACTGGTTACGTTTGCAATCGAAAGAAAAATGACTATAGTTGAAGAGGTAATGGCCCCTAAACTATGTTCTGGGTTGAAAGTTACAGCTTCAGTGAAATCCGTTTGCAAATCGGAGTGATAGATTAGAATCGAGAGCCAACGGTAAGTTTTCTATGTTAAACCATTACACCATTGAAAAACTGGTTACGTTTGCAATCGAAAGAAAAATGACTATAGTTGAAGAGGTAATGGCCCCTAAACTATGTTCTGGGATGAAAGTTACAGCTTCAGTGAAATCCGTTTGCAAATCGGAGTGATAGATTAGAATCGAGAGCCAACGGTAAGTTTTCTATGTTAAACCATTACACCATTGAAAAACTGGTTACGTTTGCAATCGAAAGAAAAATGACTATAGTTGAAGAGGTAATGGCCCCTAAACTATGTTCTGGGATGAAAGTTACAGCTTCAGTGAAATCCGTTTGCAAATCGGAGTGATAGATTAGAATCGAGAGCCAACGGTAAGTTTTCTATGTTAAACCATTACACCATTGAAAAACTGGTTACGTTTGCAATCGAAAGAAAAATGACTATAGTTGAAGAGGTAATGGCCCCTAAACTATGTTCTGGGATGAAAGTTACAGCTTCAGTGAAATCCGTTTGCAAATCGGAGTGATAGATTAGAATCGAGAGCCAACGGTAAGTTTTCTATGTTAAAAAATTACACCATTGAAAAACTGGTTACGTTTGCAATCGAAAGAAAAATGACTATAGTTGAAGAGGTAATGGCCCCTAAACTATGTTCTGGGATGAAAGTTACAGCTTCAGTGAAATCCGTTTGCAAATCGGAGTGATAGATTAGAATCGAGAGCCAACGGTAAGTTTTCTATGTTAAACCATTACACCATTGAAAAACTGGTTACGTTTGCAATCGAAAGAAAAATGACTATAGTTGAAGAGGTAATGGCCCCTAAACTATGTTCTGGGATGAAAGTTACAGCTTCAGTGAAATCCGTTTGCAAATCGGAGTGATAGATTAGAATCGAGAGCCAACGGTAATTTTTCTATGTTAAACCATTACACCATTGAAAAACTGGTTACGTTTGCAATCGAAAGAAAAATGACTATAGTTGAAGAGGTAATGGCCCCTAAACTATGTTCTGGGATGAAAGTTACAGCTTCAGTGAAATCCGTTTGCAAATCGGAGTGATAGATTAGAATCGAGAGCCAACGGTAAGTTTTCTATGTTAAACCATTACACCATTGAAAAACTGGTTACGTTTGCAATCGAAAGAAAAATGACTATAGTTGAAGAGGTAATGGCCCCTAAACTATGTTCTGGGATGAAAGTTACAGCTTCAGTGAAATCCGTTTGCAAATCGGAGTGATAGATTAGAATCGAGAGCCAACGGTAAGTTTTCTATGTTAAACCATTACGCCATTGAAAAACTGGTTACGTTTGCAATCGAAAGAAAAATGACTATAGTTGAAGAGGTAATGGCCCCTAAACTATGTTCTGGGATGAAAGTTACAGCTTCAGTGAAATCCGTTTGCAAATCGGAGTGATAGATTAGAATCGAGAGCCAACGGTAAGTTTTCTATGTTAAACCATTACACCATTGAAAAACTGGTTACGTTTGCAATCGAAAAAAAAATAACAGCCATTTTCCTGGTGGATCTCAAAGGGTCTTACTAGATTAGGACAATTCACATTAGCATTCAAACTGATGGACCGTCGCCAGTTCTTTGCGGACAGGGAGGTGCCTCCCCAGGAAATATCTAGAGCCACACAAATTTTCAATTATATAAATACTCTAGATAAAGATAAAGAGATAAATATATACACTTTGTTTGAAACTAGGTGCAGAAATGGACCGTTAAATAAACGGCTTATATCAGACTTCTACTTTATGTTAATGAGGGAGGAGTTTGATGAAAAGATGAAATTCCAGCTAGACTGGGAAAGAGATACAGGCAAAACTCTATCGATAAGCAAATGGGGACACTGCTGCACGACCTTACTAAAGAATAGTCTCTTCTATTCCTCCATCGAAACATCACTTAAACTATTACACCGCACCTACTTTACGCCAGCCAGAGTCCATGCTTTTTGTCCAGATCAGTCCGAGTTATGTCCAAGGGGCTGCGGCCAAAAAGGCACACTATGGCACATGTGGTGGCAGTGCCCTATAGTACAAATCTTCTGGAAAAAGATATGGAGACGCACCTCCCTCATGCTCAGAATTGAATCCCCCCTGGATCCTACAGTGGCTTTATTGGGCAATAGGCCCCAGAAGACCACACCCGCAGCTAACAAACTTTTACACCATGTAATGGCGTTAGCCAGAAGGCAAATAGCATATAGCTGGAAATCAGCAAGGCTAAATGATAATCTAGTCTTCACGAAACTCAATGAGGCAATGCTGTCAGAGCACATACTAGCTAAGGTCCATGATTCAATAGACCCATTCCTACTAACATGGTCCCCCTGGATTGAATCTCAGGACAATGAGGGCTTACCTTATGTACTACACACATTCTAGAGGACCACACATTCTTCCGTCCTTTTGGTATTGTGCAGTCAATAAGAATTCAGGTTATATTATAGTATTTAGGAGAGAGTGGATTATAGTGGGTAATAAAATGCTTTGATTATAGTTTGTTTCTATAGCTATTTAACTCGAGTGGCTCTTTCTCCTTAATTGGAGATTTCTTTCCTCCTTTCCCTTTCCTCCCTATCTAACCCCCCCCCTCTTTCCCCCTGGTGGGTCCCTTTGGCATGAAGTGGAGTCCCCACCCTTGGGATCCCCCAGGGGTCTTATCTTCCTTCTTTACTCTATCTTCTCTTCTATCTAACTTTTCTTCTCTTTCCCCTTCTTCTCCCCCCCCTTCCCCCCCTCCTATACTCCTATATAAAAATTTAAATTAGGATGTTTAATATATAGAGCATAATATTATAATTAACCTAATGGGTAAGAATGTAAGTTCCGCTCTTATTTAGATGTTTAATTTTTGCATGATACCTCCTAATGTGTTTTGTGAGCTATTATGTACAATTCCCCTAAGAGGGACATGTCATGTGAAACTTGTATTATGCTATCATTGTGAACTATTTCTTACATAATAAACACCCTTGAAACGAAAGAAAAATGACTATAGTTGAAGAGGTAATGGCCCCTAAACTATGTTCTGGGATGAAAGTTACAGCTTCAGTGAAATCCGTTTGCAAATCGGAGTGATAGATTAGAATCGAGAGCCAACGGTAAGTTTTCTATGTTAAACCATTACGCCATTGAAAAACTGGTTACGTTTGCAATCGAAAGAAAAATGACTATAGTTGAAGAGGTAATGGCCCCTAAACTATGTTCTGGGATGAAAGTTACAGCTTCAGTGAAATCCGTTTGCAAATCGGAGTGATAGATTAGAATCGAGAGCCAACGGTAAGTTTTCTATGTTAAACCATTACACCATTGAAAAACTGGTTACGTTTGCAATCGAAAGAAAAATGACTATAGTTGAAGAGGTAATGGCCCCTAAACTATGTTCTGGGATGAAAGTTACAGCTTCAGTGAAATCCGTTTGCAAATCGGAGTGATAGATTAGAATCGAGAGCCAACGGTAAGTTTTCTATGTTAAACCATTACACCATTGAAAAACTGGTTACGTTTGCAATCGAAAGAAAAATGACTATAGTTGAAGAGGTAATGGCCCCTAAACTATGTTCTGGGATGAAAGTTACAGCTTCAGTGAAATCCGTTTGCAAATCGGAGTGATAGATTAGAATCGAGAGCCAACGGTAAGTTTTCTATGTTAAACCATTACACCATTGAAAAACTGGTTACGTTTGCAATCGAAAGAAAAATGACTATAGTTGAAGAGGTAATGGCCCCTAAACTATGTTCTGGGATGAAAGTTACAGCTTCAGTGAAATCCGTTTGCAAATCGGAGTGATAGATTAGAATCGAGAGCCAACGGTAAGTTTTCTATGTTAAACCATTACACCATTGAAAAACTGGTTACGTTTGCAATCGAAAGAAAAATGACTATAGTTGAAGAGGTAATGGCCCCTAAACTATGTTCTGGGATGAAAGTTACAGCTTCAGTGAAATCCGTTTGCAAATCGGAGTGATAGATTAGAATCGAGAGCCAACGGTAAGTTTTCTATGTTAAACCATTACACCATTGAAAAACTGGTTACGTTTGCAATCGAAAGAAAAATGACTATAGTTGAAGAGGTAATGGCCCCTAAACTATGTTCTGGGATGAAAGTTACAGCTTCAGTGAAATCCGTTTGCAAATCGGAGTGATAGATTAGAATCGAGAGCCAACGGTAAGTTTTCTATGTTAAACCATTACACCATTGAAAAACTGGTTACGTTTGCAATCAAAAGAAAAATGACTATAGTTGAAGAGGTAATGGCCCCTAAACTATGTTCTGGGATGAAAGTTACAGCTTCAGTGAAATCCGTTTGCAAATCGGAGTGATAGATTAGAATCGAGAGCCAACGGTAAGTTTTCTATGTTAAACCATTACACCATTGAAAAACTGGTTACGTTTGCAATCGAAAGAAAAAGGACTATAGTTGAAGAGGTAATGGCCCCTAAACTATGTTCTGGGATGAAAGTTACAGCTTCAGTGAAATCCGTTTGCAAATCGGAGTGATAGATTAGAATCGAGAGCCAACGGTAAGTTTTCTATGTTAAACCATTACACCATTGAAAAACTGGTTACGTTTGCAATCGAAAGAAAAATGACTATAGTTGAAGAGGTAATGGCCCCTAAACTATGTTCTGGGATGAAAGTTACAGCTTCAGTGAAATCCGTTTGCAAATCGGAGTGATAGATTAGAATCGAGAGCCAACGGTAAGTTTTCTATGTTAAACCATTACGCCATTGAAAAACTGGTTGCGTTTGCAATCGAAAGAAAAATGACTATAGTTGAAGAGGTAATGGCCCCTAAACTATGTTCTGGGATGAAAGTTACAGCTTCAGTGAAATCCGTTTGCAAATCGGAGTGATAGATTAGAATCGAGAGCCAACGGTAAGTTTTCTATGTTAAACCATTACACCATTGAAAAACTGGTTACGTTTGCAATCGAAAGAAAAATGACTATAGTTGAAGAGGTAATGGCCCCTAAACTATGTTCTGGGATGAAAGTTACAGCTTCAGTGAAATCCGTTTGCAAATCGGAGTGATAGATTAGAATCGAGAGCCAACGGTAAGTTTTCTATGTTAAACCATTACACCATTGAAAAACTGGTTACATTTGCAATCGAAAGAAAAATGACTATAGTTGAAGAGGTAATGGCCCCTAAACTATGTTCTGGGATGAAAGTTACAGCTTCAGTGAAATCCGTTTGCAAATCGGAGTGATAGATTAGAATCGAGAGCCAACGGTAAGTTTTCTATGTTAAACCATTACACCATTGAAAAACTGGTTACGTTTGCAATCGAAAGAAAAATGACTATAGTTGAAGAGGTAATGGCCCCTAAACTATGTTCTGGGATGAAAGTTACAGCTTCAGTGAAATCCGTTTGCAAATCGGAGTGATAGATTAGAATCGAGAGCCAACGGTAAGTTTTCTATGTTAAACCATTACACCATTGAAAAACTGGTTACGTTTGCAATCGAAAGAAAAATGACTATAGTTGAAGAGGTAATGGCCCCTAAACTATGTTCTGGGATGAAAGTTACAGCTTCAGTGAAATCCGTTTGCAAATCGGAGTGATAGATTAGAATCGAGAGCCAACGGTAAGTTTTCTATGTTAAACCATTACACCATTGAAAAACTGGTTACGTTTGCAATCGAAAGAAAAATGACTATAGTTGAAGAGGTAATGGCCCCTAAACTATGTTCTGGGATGAAAGTTACAGCTTCAGTGAAATCCGTTTGCAAATCGGAGTGATAGATTAGAATCGAGAGCCAACGGTAAGTTTTCTATGTTAAACCATTACACCATTGAAAAACTGGTTACGTTTGCAATCGAAAGAAAAATGACTATAGTTGAAGAGGTAATGGCCCCTAAACTATGTTCTGGGATGAAAGTTACAGCTTCAGTGAAATCCGTTTGCAAATCGGAGTGATAGATTAGAATCGAGAGCCAACGGTAAGTTTTCTATGTTAAACCATTACACCATTGAAAAACTGGTTACGTTTGCAATCGAAAGAAAAATGACTATAGTTGAAGAGGTAATGGCCCCTAAACTATGTTCTGGGATGAAAGTTACAGCTTCAGTGAAATCCGTTTGCAAATCGGAGTGATAGATTAGAATCGAGAGCCAACGGTAAGTTTTCTATGTTAAACCATTACACCATTGAAAAACTGGTTACGTTTGCAATCGAAAGAAAAATGACTATAGTTGAAGAGGTAATGGCCCCTAAACTATGTTCTGGGATGAAAGTTACAGCTTCAGTGAAATCCGTTTGCAAATCGGAGTGATAGATTAGAATCGAGAGCCAACGGTAAGTTTTCTATGTTAAACCATTACGCCATTGAAAAACTGGTTACGTTTGCAATCGAAAGAAAAATGACTATAGTTGAAGAGGTAATGGCCCCTAAACTATGTTCTGGGATGAAAGTTACAGCTTCAGTGAAATCCGTTTGCAAATCGGAGTGATAGATTAGAATCGAGAGCCAACGGTAAGTTTTCTATGTTAAACCATTACACCATTGAAAAACTGGTTACGTTTGCAATCGAAAGAAAAATAACAGCCATTTTCCTGGTGGATCTCAAAGGGTCTTACTAGATTAGGAAAATTCACATTAGCATTCAAACTGATGGACCGTCGCCAGTTCTTTGCGGACAGGGAGGTGCCTCCCCAGGAAATATCTAGAGCCACACAAATTTTCAATTATATAAATACTCTAGATAAAGATAAAGAGATAAATATATACACTTTGTTTGAAACTAGGTGCAGAAATGGACCGTTAAATAAAGGGCTTATATCAGACTTCTACTTTATGTTAATGAGGGAGGAGTCTGATGAAAAGATGAAATTCCAGCTAGACTGGGAAAGAGATACAGGCAAAACTCTATCGATAAGCAAATGGGGACACTGCTGCACGACCTTACTAAAGAATAGTCTCTTCTATTCCTCCATCGAAACATCACTTAAACTATTACACCGCACCTACTTTACGCCAGCCAGAGTCCATGCTTTTTGTCCAGATCAGTCCGAGTTATGTCCAAGGGGCTGCGGCCAAAAAGGCACACTATGGCACATGTGGTGGCAGTGCCCTATAGTACAAATCTTCTGGAAAAAGATATGGAGACGCACCTCCCTCATGCTCAGAATTGAATCCCCCCTGGATCCTACAGTGGCTTTATTGGGCAATAGGCCCCAGAAGACCACACCCGCAGCTAACAAACTTTTACACCATGTAATGGCGTTAGCCAGAAGGCAAATAGCATATAGCTGGAAATCAGCAAGGCTAAATGATAATCTAGTCTTCACGAAACTCAATGAGGCAATGCTGTCAGAGCACATACTAGCTAAGGTCCATGATTCAATAGACCCATTCCTACTAACATGGTCCCCCTGGATTGAATCTCAGGACAATGAGGGCTTACCTTATGTACTAAACACATTCTAGAGGACCACACATTCTTCCGTCCTTTTGGTATTGTGCAGTCAATAAGAATTCAGGTTATATTATAGTATTTAGGAGAGAGTGGATTATAGTGGGTAATAAAATGCTTTGATTATAGTTTGTTTCTATAGCTATTTAACTCGAGTGGCTCTTTCTCCTTAATTGGAGATTTCTTTCCTCCTTTCCCTTTCCTCCCTATCTAACCCCCCCCCTCTTTCCCCCTGGTGGGTCCCTTTGGCATGAAGTGGAGTCCCCACCCTTGGGATCCCCCAGGGGTCTTTTCTTCCTTCTTTACTCTATCTTCTCTTCTATCTAACTTTTCTTCTCTTTCCCCTTCTTCCCCCCCCCCTTCCCCCCCTCCTATACTCCTATATAAAAATTTAAATTAGGATGTTTAATATATAGAGCATAATATTATAATTAACCTAATGGGTAAGAATGTAAGTTCCGCTCTTATTTAGATGTTTAATTTTTGCATGATACCTCCTAATGTGTTTTGTGAGCTATTATGTACAATTCCCCTAAGAGGGACATGTCATGTGAAACTTGTATTATGCTATCATTGTGAACTATTTCTTACATAATAAACACCCTTGAAACGAAAGAAAAATGACTATAGTTGAAGAGGTAATGGCCCCTAAACTATGTTCTGGGATGAAAGTTACAGCTTCAGTGAAATCCGTTTGCAAATCGGAGTGATAGATTAGAATCGAGAGCCAACGGTAAGTTTTCTATGTTAAACCATTACGCCATTGAAAAACTGGTTACGTTTGCAATCGAAAGAAAAATGACTATAGTTGAAGAGGTAATGGCCCCTAAACTATGTTCTGGGATGAAAGTTACAGCTTCAGTGAAATCCGTTTGCAAATCGGAGTGATAGATTAGAATCGAGAGCCAACGGTAAGTTTTCTATGTTAAACCATTACACCATTGAAAAACTGGTTACGTTTGCAATCGAAAGAAAAATGACTATAGTTGAAGAGGTAATGGCCCCTAAACTATGTTCTGGGATGAAAGTTACAGCTTCAGTGAAATCCGTTTGCAAATCGGAGTGATAGATTAGAATCGAGAGCCAACGGTAAGTTTTCTATGTTAAACCATTACACCATTGAAAAACTGGTTACGTTTGCAATCGAAAGAAAAATGACTATAGTTGAAGAGGTAATGGCCCCTAAACTATGTTCTGGGATGAAAGTTACAGCTTCAGTGAAATCCGTTTGCAAATAGGAGTGATAGATTAGAATCGAGAGCCAACGGTAAGTTTTCTATGTTAAACCATTACACCATTGAAAAACTGGTTACGTTTGCAATCGAAAGAAAAATGACTATAGTTGAAGAGGTAATGGCCCCTAAACTATGTTCTGGGATGAAAGTTACAGCTTCAGTGAAATCCGTTTGCAAATCGGAGTGATAGATTAGAATCGAGAGCCAACGGTAAGTTTTCTATGTTAAACCATTACACCATTGAAAAACTGGTTACGTTTGCAATCGAAAGAAAAATGACTATAGTTGAAGAGGTAATGGCCCCTAAACTATGTTCTGGGATGAAAGTTACAGCTTCAGTGAAATCCGTTTGCAAATCGGAGTGATAGATTAGAATCGAGAGCCAACGGTAAGTTTTCTATGTTAAACCATTACACCATTGAAAAACTGGTTACGTTTGCAATCGAAAGAAAAATGACTATAGTTGAAGAGGTAATGGCCCCTAAACTATGTTCTGGGATGAAAGTTACAGCTTCAGTGAAATCCGTTTGCAAATCGGAGTGATAGATTAGAATCGAGAGCCAACGGTAAGTTTTCTATGTTAAACCATTACACCATTGAAAAACTGGTTACGTTTGCAATCGAAAGAAAAATGACTATAGTTGAAGAGGTAATGGCCCCTAAACTATGTTCTGGGATGAAAGTTACAGCTTCAGTGAAATCCGTTTGCAAATCGGAGTGATAGATTAGAATCGAGAGCCAACGGTAAGTTTTCTATGTTAAACCATTACACCATTGAAAAACTGGTTACGTTTGCAATCGAAAGAAAAAGGACTATAGTTGAAGAGGTAATGGCCCCTAAACTATGTTCTGGGATGAAAGTTACAGCTTCAGTGAAATCCGTTTGCAAATCGGAGTGATAGATTAGAATCGAGAGCCAACGGTAAGTTTTCTATGTTAAACCATTACACCATTGAAAAACTGGTTACGTTTGCAATCGAAAGAAAAATGACTATAGTTGAAGAGGTAATGGCCCCTAAACTATGTTCTGGGATGAAAGTTACAGCTTCAGTGAAATCCGTTTGCAAATCGGAGTGATAGATTAGAATCGAGAGCCAACGGTAAGTTTTCTATGTTAAACCATTACGCCATTGAAAAACTGGTTACGTTTGCAATCGAAAGAAAAATGACTATAGTTGAAGAGGTAATGGCCCCTAAACTATGTTCTGGGATGAAAGTTACAGCTTCAGTGAAATCCGTTTGCAAATCGGAGTGATAGATTAGAATCGAGAGCCAACGGTAAGTTTTCTATGTTAAACCATTACACCATTGAAAAACTGGTTACGTTTGCAATCGAAAGAAAAATGACTATAGTTGAAGAGGTAATGGCCCCTAAACTATGTTCTGGGATGAAAGTTACAGCTTCAGTGAAATCCGTTTGCAAATCGGAGTGATAGATTAGAATCGAGAGCCAACGGTAAGTTTTCTATGTTAAACCATTACACCATTGAAAAACTGGTTACGTTTGCAATCGAAAGAAAAATGACTATAGTTGAAGAGGTAATGGCCCCTAAACTATGTTCTGGGATGAAAGTTACAGCTTCAGTGAAATCCGTTTGCAAATCGGAGTGATAGATTAGAATCGAGAGCCAACGGTAA
Organism: Hyperolius riggenbachi; assembly: GCF_040937935.1. Taxonomy (NCBI): domain Eukaryota; kingdom Metazoa; phylum Chordata; class Amphibia; order Anura; family Hyperoliidae; genus Hyperolius; species Hyperolius riggenbachi. The sequence continues at coordinate 252,098 of NW_027152361.1, read as the reverse complement.
GTTTTCTATGTTAAACCATTACACCATTGAAAAACTGGTTACGTTTGCAATCGAAAGAAAAATGACTATAGTTGAAGAGGTAATGGCCCCTAAACTATGTTCTGGGATGAAAGTTACAGCTTCAGTGAAATCCGTTTGCAAATCGGAGTGATAGATTAGAATCGAGAGCCAACGGTAAGTTTTCTATGTTAAACCATTACACCATTGAAAAACTGGTTACGTTTGCAATCGAAAGAAAAATGACTATAGTTGAAGAGGTAATGGCCCCTAAACTATGTTCTGGGATGAAAGTTACAGCTTCAGTGAAATCCGTTTGCAAATCGGAGTGATAGATTAGAATCGAGAGCCAACGGTAAGTTTTCTATGTTAAACCATTACACCATTGAAAAACTGGTTACGTTTGCAATCGAAAGAAAAATGACTATAGTTGAAGAGGTAATGGCCCCTAAACTATGTTCTGGGATGAAAGTTACAGCTTCAGTGAAATCCGTTTGCAAATCGGAGTGATAGATTAGAATCGAGAGCCAACGGTAAGTTTTCTATGTTAAACCATTACACCATTGAAAAACTGGTTACGTTTGCAATCGAAAGAAAAATGACTATAGTTGAAGAGGTAATGGCCCCTAAACTATGTTCTGGGATGAAAGTTACAGCTTCAGTGAAATCCGTTTGCAAATCGGAGTGATAGATTAGAATCGAGAGCCAACGGTAATTTTTCTATGTTAAACCATTACACCATTGAAAAACTGGTTACGTTTGCAATCGAAAGAAAAATGACTATAGTTGAAGAGGTAATGGCCCCTAAACTATGTTCTGGGATGAAAGTTACAGCTTCAGTGAAATCCGTTTGCAAATCGGAGTGATAGATTAGAATCGAGAGCCAACGGTAAGTTTTCTATGTTAAACCATTACACCATTGAAAAACTGGTTACGTTTGCAATCGAAAGAAAAATGACTATAGTTGAAGAGGTAATGGCCCCTAAACTATGTTCTGGGATGAAAGTTACAGCTTCAGTGAAATCCGTTTGCAAATCGGAGTGATAGATTAGAATCGAGAGCCAACGGTAAGTTTTCTATGTTAAACCATTACGCCATTGAAAAACTGGTTACGTTTGCAATCGAAAGAAAAATGACTATAGTTGAAGAGGTAATGGCCCCTAAACTATGTTCTGGGATGAAAGTTACAGCTTCAGTGAAATCCGTTTGCAAATCGGAGTGATAGATTAGAATCGAGAGCCAACGGTAAGTTTTCTATGTTAAACCATTACACCATTGAAAAACTGGTTACGTTTGCAATCGAAAAAAAAATAACAGCCATTTTCCTGGTGGATCTCAAAGGGTCTTACTAGATTAGGACAATTCACATTAGCATTCAAACTGATGGACCGTCGCCAGTTCTTTGCGGACAGGGAGGTGCCTCCCCAGGAAATATCTAGAGCCACACAAATTTTCAATTATATAAATACTCTAGATAAAGATAAAGAGATAAATATATACACTTTGTTTGAAACTAGGTGCAGAAATGGACCGTTAAATAAACGGCTTATATCAGACTTCTACTTTATGTTAATGAGGGAGGAGTCTGATGAAAAGATGAAATTCCAGCTAGACTGGGAAAGAGATACAGGCAAAACTCTATCGATAAGCAAATGGGGACACTGCTGCACGACCTTACTAAAGAATAGTCTCTTCTATTCCTCCATCGAAACATCACTTAAACTATTACACCGCACCTACTTTACGCCAGCCAGAGTCCATGCTTTTTGTCCAGATCAGTCCGAGTTATGTCCAAGGGGCTGCGGCCAAAAAGGCACACTATGGCACATGTGGTGGCAGTGCCCTATAGTACAAATCTTCTGGAAAAAGATATGGAGACGCACCTCCCTCATGCTCAGAATTGAATCCCCCCTGGATCCTACAGTGGCTTTATTGGGCAATAGGCCCCAGAAGACCACACCCGCAGCTAACAAACTTTTACACCATGTAATGGCGTTAGCCAGAAGGCAAATAGCATATAGCTGGAAATCAGCAAGGCTAAATGATAATCTAGTCTTCATGAAACTCAATGAGGCAATGCTGTCAGAGCACATACTAGCTAAGGTCCATGATTCAATAGACCCATTCCTACTAACATGGTCCCCCTGGATTGAATCTCAGGACAATGAGGGCTTACCTTATGTACTACACACATTCTAGAGGACCACACATTCTTCTGTCCTTTTGGTATTGTGCAGTCAATAAGAATTCAGGTTATATTATAGTATTTAGGAGAGAGTGGATTATAGTGGGTAATAAAATGCTTTGATTATAGTTTGTTTCTATAGCTATTTAACTCGAGTGGCTCTTTCTCCTTAATTGGAGATTTCTTTCCTCCTTTCCCTTTCCTCCCTATCTAACCCCCCCCCTCTTTCCCCCTGGTGGGTCCCTTTGGCATGAAGTGGAGTCCCCACCCTTGGGATCCCCCAGGGGTCTTATCTTCCTTCTTTACTCTATCTTCTCTTCTATCTAACTTTTCTTCTCTTTCCCCTTCTTCTCCCCCCCCTTCCCCCCCTCCTATACTCCTATATAAAAATTTAAATTAGGATGTTTAATATATAGAGCATAATATTATAATTAACCTAATGGGTAAGAATGTAAGTTCCGCTCTTATTTAGATGTTTAATTTTTGCATGATACCTCCTAATGTGTTTTGTGAGCTATTATGTACAATTCCCCTAAGAGGGACATGTCATGTGAAACTTGTATTATGCTATCATTGTGAACTATTTCTTACATAATAAACACCCTTGAAACGAAAGAAAAATGACTATAGTTGAAGAGGTAATGGCCCCTAAACTATGTTCTGGGATGAAAGTTACAGCTTCAGTGAAATCCGTTTGCAAATCGGAGTGATAGATTAGAATCGAGAGCCAACGGTAAGTTTTCTATGTTAAACCATTACGCCATTGAAAAACTGGTTACGTTTGCAATCGAAAGAAAAATGACTATAGTTGAAGAGGTAATGGCCCCTAAACTATGTTCTGGGATGAAAGTTACAGCTTCAGTGAAATCCGTTTGCAAATCGGAGTGATAGATTAGAATCGAGAGCCAACGGTAAGTTTTCTATGTTAAACCATTACACCATTGAAAAACTGGTTACGTTTGCAATCGAAAGAAAAATGACTATAGTTGAAGAGGTAATGGCCCCTAAACTATGTTCTGGGATGAAAGTTACAGCTTCAGTGAAATCCGTTTGCAAATCGGAGTGATAGATTAGAATCGAGAGCCAACGGTAAGTTTTCTATGTTAAACCATTACACCATTGAAAAACTGGTTACGTTTGCAATCGAAAGAAAAATGACTATAGTTGAAGAGGTAATGGCCCCTAAACTATGTTCTGGGATGAAAGTTACAGCTTCAGTGAAATCCGTTTGCAAATAGGAGTGATAGATTAGAATCGAGAGCCAACGGTAAGTTTTCTATGTTAAACCATTACACCATTGAAAAACTGGTTACGTTTGCAATCGAAAGAAAAATGACTATAGTTGAAGAGGTAATGGCCCCTAAACTATGTTCTGGGATGAAAGTTACAGCTTCAGTGAAATCCGTTTGCAAATCGGAGTGATAGATTAGAATCGAGAGCCAACGGTAAGTTTTCTATGTTAAACCATTACACCATTGAAAAACTGGTTACGTTTGCAATCGAAAGAAAAATGACTATAGTTGAAGAGGTAATGGCCCCTAAACTATGTTCTGGGATGAAAGTTACAGCTTCAGTGAAATCCGTTTGCAAATCGGAGTGATAGATTAGAATCGAGAGCCAACGGTAAGTTTTCTATGTTAAACCATTACACCATTGAAAAACTGGTTACGTTTGCAATCGAAAGAAAAATGACTATAGTTGAAGAGGTAATGGCCCCTAAACTATGTTCTGGGATGAAAGTTACAGCTTCAGTGAAATCCGTTTGCAAATCGGAGTGATAGATTAGAATCGAGAGCCAACGGTAAGTTTTCTATGTTAAACCATTACACCATTGAAAAACTGGTTACGTTTGCAATCGAAAGAAAAATGACTATAGTTGAAGAGGTAATGGCCCCTAAACTATGTTCTGGGATGAAAGTTACAGCTTCAGTGAAATCCGTTTGCAAATCGGAGTGATAGATTAGAATCGAGAGCCAACGGTAAGTTTTCTATGTTAAACCATTACACCATTGAAAAACTGGTTACGTTTGCAATCGAAAGAAAAAGGACTATAGTTGAAGAGGTAATGGCCCCTAAACTATGTTCTGGGATGAAAGTTACAGCTTCAGTGAAATCCGTTTGCAAATCGGAGTGATAGATTAGAATCGAGAGCCAACGGTAAGTTTTCTATGTTAAACCATTACACCATTGAAAAACTGGTTACGTTTGCAATCGAAAGAAAAATGACTATAGTTGAAGAGGTAATGGCCCCTAAACTATGTTCTGGGATGAAAGTTACAGCTTCAGTGAAATCCGTTTGCAAATCGGAGTGATAGATTAGAATCGAGAGCCAACGGTAAGTTTTCTATGTTAAACCATTACGCCATTGAAAAACTGGTTGCGTTTGCAATCGAAAGAAAAATGACTATAGTTGAAGAGGTAATGGCCCCTAAACTATGTTCTGGGATGAAAGTTACAGCTTCAGTGAAATCCGTTTGCAAATCGGAGTGATAGATTAGAATCGAGAGCCAACGGTAAGTTTTCTATGTTAAACCATTACACCATTGAAAAACTGGTTACGTTTGCAATCGAAAGAAAAATGACTATAGTTGAAGAGGTAATGGCCCCTAAACTATGTTCTGGGATGAAAGTTACAGCTTCAGTGAAATCCGTTTGCAAATCGGAGTGATAGATTAGAATCGAGAGCCAACGGTAAGTTTTCTATGTTAAACCATTACACCATTGAAAAACTGGTTACGTTTGCAATCGAAAGAAAAATGACTATAGTTGAAGAGGTAATGGCCCCTAAACTATGTTCTGGGATGAAAGTTACAGCTTCAGTGAAATCCGTTTGCAAATCGGAGTGATAGATTAGAATCGAGAGCCAACGGTAAGTTTTCTATGTTAAACCATTACACCATTGAAAAACTGGTTACGTTTGCAATCGAAAGAAAAATGACTATAGTTGAAGAGGTAATGGCCCCTAAACTATGTTCTGGGATGAAAGTTACAGCTTCAGTGAAATCCGTTTGCAAATCGGAGTGATAGATTAGAATCGAGAGCCAACGGTAAGTTTTCTATGTTAAACCATTACACCATTGAAAAACTGGTTACGTTTGCAATCGAAAGAAAAATGACTATAGTTGAAGAGGTAATGGCCCCTAAACTATGTTCTGGGATGAAAGTTACAGCTTCAGTGAAATCCGTTTGCAAATCGGAGTGATAGATTAGAATCGAGAGCCAACGGTAAGTTTTCTATGTTAAACCATTACACCATTGAAAAACTGGTTACGTTTGCAATCGAAAGAAAAATGACTATAGTTGAAGAGGTAATGGCCCCTAAACTATGTTCTGGGATGAAAGTTACAGCTTCAGTGAAATCCGTTTGCAAATCGGAGTGATAGATTAGAATCGAGAGCCAACGGTAAGTTTTCTATGTTAAACCAATCACAATATTTTTTATTGGAAAATTTTTCAAATTAAACATACAGTGGTCAAATGAATGACACATTGAGTAAACAACAGATATTACATAGTATATAAAACATTATATGAGTCATAGCATCTCATTATTACATACATCCCATGGTATATTGCCGTGGTTTTTATTCATTACAACAGTTATAGCATTATTACATCATATCATATAGACAGATAAACTGTTGTTATGATAGGGTTTTTTTGTTAAGATGGTTGTTGGATTTTTATCTTGGTTGTATGTACTGGGCATTGAAGGGTGTTAATCAATGATTTTAAATATTTCACCTTTGTCTATTGTACTTAAAAAGAGATGTTTGGTGGAGCTGTACCTTAGGGAAATGGGGGTCCTACCCGCCTACAGAGATCCCCAAGGACGCGTCCACATATTGTATTATTGCTTTATGGATTCTTAGGTCTGGTGAAATATAATGCGGTATAGGGAATGGTGGTTCCAACAGCTTCATGTTGTGTCATTATGTCATTCCTCATGAGGTATGACTATTTCCCATCTAATATAACTCATTGTTAGGTTTGACAGTTTGCAGTTAGTAACTAACTAAAACAAAAACAGACTAAGACTAAGACTAAACTAAACTAAAACTAAGCTAAGCTAAGCTAAATGAATGAATCTAAGGTGAGTACCCTAGATTAGTCTAATGTATGCAGCTTTATGAGCTGGTCTTGTTCACTAAATGTGGGTCTCTTTATAGGATAGTACTTTCAGCTATGGGGGAATGAGTTTGAATCATAAGCTTCCTTCTGACAGTGTCGACCTTGAATTTTTGAATGTGAGAGGGAGGTTGGGGGAGTCTACTGGTTAAAGAGTTTAGTTTCAGGATAAATAATTGACCACTGACTTGCCTTGTCCAGAAAGGACTGTACATCTCCGCATCTTAAAGCCCAAGCTTTTTCCGCTAATAAGTTTGATTCCACTCTTTTTATAATTTCTATAGTTGTTGGGATTACTGGAGATTTCCAGTTTTCTGCGATGCAGATTTTGGTAGTGATCATGATGTGGTTGAAAATTAGCCTTTCTCTAGAAGGCAAGTCCGTGGTTTTTAAATGCAGCAGAGCCATTCCTGGTGGAATGTTTGAGAGAGACACAGGCAATTTTTTAAGAAGTTGAGTAATTTCTTTCCATAATTTATGAATCTTTGGGCAATTCCAGAAAATATGAACAAGAGAACCTGTGTTATTACAATTTCTCCAACACATGGGAGACACTTTATCGTCGAATTTTGCGATTTTCTCTGGGGTAAGGTACCATTGCCAGATAAGTTTGATAAAATTCTCATGATGAGATATACAGTGGCTTGTCTTTTTTAAGGATCTATATGCTAATGCCCAATCATCTTGTTCTATATCCTCTTGTAAGATCTCCTGCCATTTCCTTAGCTGCCATTTCGGGGTTTCGTCTTTTAGGGACAAAAGTGATCTATAGAATATTGAAGTACCTTTAGATTTATAGTTTTGGGGATCAAGTAGTTTCCCAATTTGGGGAGGAAGTGAAATAGGATTAGATTCGTGTTTTGTCAAAAATTTGCGTATTCTAAAGTATTTTGGTTTATCAATTATGGGTATGTTATAAGTAGATACAAGATCTTCAAAAGATCTGATCTCCATATTGTTCAACAAATCATCTATCCATTCTATACCATGATCAATCCAATTGTTCACTGATAAGTTTCTCAAGGCCATGTTCAGATTTATTAAAGGTATTTTTTTGGGTTTGGCTAGTGGGTCTTTCTTGCAAAGTTTTGTGAATTCTTTCCAAATTCTTAAGGTGTTGGCAGTAATAGGGTTAGATACTTTTGGTGGTACTTTCCAATTTAATCTGGATTCTAGGAATGTGGTAAAATCATTATCAGGTAGTTGAGATTCTTCGATTGATACCCAGTGTTTTGTGTCATCTTTAGTCCAGATTGCTCTGGATTGCTCCAGTATAGTGGCTTTGTAGTATTTTTCTATATCTGGCACACCAATGCCCATTTCAGAGGTGTGAGTGGTGAGAATTTTGTGTGATAGCCTTGAGGACTTGTTCATCAGAACAAATTTATTGATCTGTTTCTGGATAGAGGAAAAGAATTTTTGGGGGATTTTAATTGGAATATTTCTAAATAGATACAAAAATTGTGGTAATATCATCATTTTGAAAGCGGCAGACCTGCCCATCCATGAAAATTCTAATTTTGATAACGCTTCTAATTTGAGTTTTAATTTGTTGATCCATGGGTCAAAGTTTTCCTTGTATAGTAAGGAAATCGATGGTGTAAGGAAGATACCGAGATATTTGATGGATTTGTCAGTCCAGGTGAATGTACAGGAGTCTTTAAGATCTTGGATTGCTTTTGATTGGACATTGCATGGCATAACCACTGTTTTATTCTCGTTTAGTTTGTAATAGGATATTTTGGAGAATTCATCAAGTTCTGATTTTAAATTTGTTAAAGATATTTTTGGCTTTTGTAGATACAACAAGACATCATCAGCAAATAATCCAATTTTAGTCTCTGAATCTTTTAATTGTATACCATGTATTTTTTTGTTATCTCTAATTTTTTGCGCCAGGGGTTCCATGGTCATAATAAAAATCAAAGGGGATAAGGGACATCCCTGACGAGTTCCGTTTGTAATATTAAATGAAGAAGACATAGTTCCAGATGACAGGACTCTTGCTGAGGGGTTTGAGTAAAGGGCCATTATAGCTTTATGCATAGTACCTATACAACCGAATTTGGTTAAGACGCTGGACATATATTTCCAGTTAACTCTGTCGAACGCCTTCTCCGCGTCTAAAGAGACGAAGAGGGTAGGCGTCCGACAGAGTTTAATTTCATGCATAAGAGCAAGGGCTTTCCTAGTGCTATCGTTTGTTCCTCTTCCTTTGACAAAGCCTGATTGGTCGGGTTTAATTAGTTGCGGAATAAGGGGAGTTAATCTGTTAGCTATTATGCGAGCATATAGCTTGAGGTCGGTATTTAATAAAGAGATGGGTCTATAGTTCCCTGGATCTGTGGGGTCTTTCCCTTCTTTAGGGATAGTAGTGATTACTGCAGAGAGAGATTCTTTGGGAAAGACGCCGAGAGTTGCCACCTCATTAAACATATCTACTAGAGGTTTGGATAAGATGTCGGTAAATTTCTTATAATAATCATTCACAAAGCCGTCAACTCCCGGCGCCTTGTCCTTTTTTAAGGCTTTAATTGCTAATTCTACCTCTTGTTGGGTGAATGGGATATTGATTTGTTTAATTTCAAAGTCTGATAGTTGAGGTAAGTTAATCTTTTCTAAATAATGATCAATCTCCTGTTGGTCTGGGGAATGTGTTTGGGGGTCCTCACTAAGGTTGTATAATTTTTTATAATATGTGGCAAGGGAGTCTACTATGTCATTCGGGTGGTGAACGATAATATTTGAAATGGGGTTTTTAATTTTTATAATTCTCTGTTTGACTCTACGGCCTTTGATTTTTAAAGCCATGGCTTTCCCAGCTTTATTTCTGTCCGAGTACCAATTCTCTTTTAGTATGGATTGCCACTTGTCATATTGATCATACAAGTTTTCTGCCAATTCTTGTCTTGTTCGTTCTAATTTTGATATTAAGTCTTTCCTCTTGTTCATAGATACTTCTTTCTCCAAAGATTTTAATTCATTAAGTAATTTGTCAGTTTTTTCCCTGAATTTTCTTTTTAAAATTGCACTGTGTTTCATAAAGATACCTCGAATGTATGCTTTATGCGCATTCCATAGGGTAGATCTAGAGATTCCCTCTGTGTCGTTAAACCTAAAGTACTCCTCTAGGTCTTTTTTGATACTAGGAAAAGAGTGTTCAGAATGAAGAACTGTTTTGTTCATTCTCCATGAGGTATTATTACAGGGAGGTCCCTGTAAATCAATTTTAGCTGATAGTGGGGCATGGTCTGACCATATTCTACTTCCTATTTCCACATCTGAAAACAAGGGGAGAGTAAATTTGTCTGTTAGGATATAGTCAATCCTAGTAAAAGAGTGATAGATAGAAGAGAAGAAGGTGTATTGTCTACTTTGTGGGTGCAGACATCTCCATACATCATATAATTCGAAGTTAGCTAGATTAGATTGTATGTTAGCCGGGTTTTTTCTTATGGTGCAAGAGCGATCTAATGATGGGTCTGTGACTGCATTCAAATCTCCCGTGATAACCAATGCACCTTTCTTCATCTTCGTAATTTTGTTTAATTTTTTGTTTAAGAAGCTAGACTGATGCAAGTTGGGGGAATAAATATTTGCTATTGTGTATTCTTGAGAGTTAATTTTCCCCACAACGACCACCAGTCTACCATCTATGCTGCTATATGTATCTATCTGTTCGAATCCTAATGAATCGCGTATTGCAATACATACTCCTCTTTTCTTTTTGCTAGGTAGAGTGGCGTGGTAGATCTTAGAGAAGTTCTGCAGTTTAAACTTAGCTGCCCCTTTGGAATTTAAATGTGTCTCTTGGAGACATAATAAGTCTACTTTTTCATCTTTAACTAATTTATTAACTAAGAATCTTTTCCTATAGGAGTTTACTCCTCTCACATTTAGGGAGAGAATATTAAGTTTTTGCGACATTCTTTTTTTTAGAATTGCAGTTACATGATACAAACATTTTTAGGTCGAAGCCGTCAGTATAAAACCTCAAACAAATAATTGAAAGAATTCTGTTAAACAAGAAACATATCTTATGTAGTCCATAGCTGGTGGAAAGAAGGTTGGTTAATTGGAATATGAGACCATATAGTGCATATTTGTACTTATACTTATCGTAGGACCAGTTCCAAAAGTAGTAGCTTTTTGAACAAGTTAGAAGCTGGATCCTGTAACAGTTGCTGAAAAATAGAAAACACACAACAACAAGAAAAAGAACATTGCAGTGTAACATGTTGCATGCATCAATTACCATGGGTCTAAAAGACCTAATCCTTTCCAAGGATTATCAGGGGATTCTCCTCTGAAAGCAGAAAAGGGGGATAAGTATCCCGAGGAGAAGGTCCTGTTAGGGGGAAAGTTTGTGGCATGAGACCACTGAGTGTAGTTTTAAGTTCCTCCACTTGCTGAGGAGGATTTCTCACCCTCTGGTTTCTCATGGGTCCATTCCATTTGTTGGGTTTCTGCAGGAGGAAGGGCAAGTCTCCTTTCTTTAACGTTCACGTTCACAGTCTGAAGTTTCCATCGGTGTAGCAGTTCAAATCCTTCTTTAGGAGAATGTAGAGCGATGATCCTTCCATTTTCTCTTAGTAGGAGTTTGGTTGGGAAACCCCATTGGTAGGCAATGTTATTTTGTCTTAGCGTCGCGGTAATTGGGCCAAACTCCCTTCTAGCTTTCAAGGTCATCTGCGATAAGTCAGAATAAAGAGTCAGTTCTTGGTAGGGATCTGGGAGTTTTTTCCCTTTCCTTGTTGAGGCCAGAAATTGATCCTTTACGTGGTAAAAGTGCACCCGAGTGATGACATCTCGAGGAACTTTTTCAGGGAGAAAACTGGGTTTCGGCAGTCTATGTGTACGATCCAAAACCAACTCCGAGTCAGGAACATTTGGAAGTGTGGTTTTGATTATGTCTTTAACATATTCTTGTAATCCTTCCGTGGTGACTGATTCAGGTATGCCTCTGATCTTGACGTTGTTACGTCTATTACGGTCCTCTGAGTCGATTATTTTTTCTTTCATCCATTGGACGTCTTCGTATACCTCATTGTGTGAGTCCACAAGTTCATTGTGTGCTTGAGCGAATTGTTTCACCTTTTGCTCGACCGTATGCATTCTTTTATCTGTAGAGATCGCAAACTGTGTAAATTGATCCGTCAACTTCCTCACTTCAGCTTGCATTGTTGATTGGATCATTTTCTGGAAGGAGATCATAAAGTCCCTGAAAAAGGTTTGGGTAATGGGTTGATCAGAATTCGGAAATTTCTCGATCAAGTCCGGGAAATTCTGTTCTTCCAGATCCTCTTGATTTTCCAGTCTTTTCTTGGATTTGGCTGGACTACGGGTAGAGGGAGATGTGGAAGAGTCATCTTCATCTTCTTCAGTATCATCTTGGCTTTGGTCGCCTGGAAATACGCATTGGGCTTCTGTTTGTACGCCTGGATGTTCTGGTGAAAATACGCGTTGGCCGCTAGATTGTACGCGTGGATCCCTTACATGTACGCGTTCGTCATCAAATTGTACGCGTGAAAGTACGCGTGCGCTACTCCGCATGCGTAAATTCTGCCCGCGGGACCCACCTTCGTTCTCCGGTTCTGGGGGGAATTGAGCGGCGGTTTTTGTATCCTCCAGGTGGTAGAGGGGTGAGAAGGCGTTTCGCCGCGGTAGTGGGTCGTTCTGCTCACCCTGGTAGTAGCTGCTGCTGCTTCTTCTTCCCTCATGGCGGCCATCTTGGTCTGAATCTGTGTACCAGGCCTCAAGCTTCCTCGGCTTAGGGGAGTCTTTCTTCCTCTTAGGAGTGATTCTTCTGGGGTCCATGATGGTCAGAGAGTGTTCCCCCTCGATCTTGCTGCAAAAAATCTGATTTTTGGAGGTGCTGTGAGTTGCTTTAGCAGTGTGTCTCTCAGAGCTGCAGACTCACACAGCCATTCAGCTCTGCCTCCAGGCCACGCCCCTTTCTATGTTAAACCATTACACCATTGAAAAACTGGTTACGTTTGCAATCGAAAGAAAAATGACTATAGTTGAAGAGGTAATGGCCCCTAAACTATGTTCTGGGATGAAAGTTACAGCTTCAGTGAAATCCGTTTGCAAATCGGAGTGATAGATTAGAATCGAGAGCCAACGGTAAGTTTTCTATGTTAAACCATTACACCATTGAAAAACTGGTTACGTTTGCAATCGAAAGAAAAATGACTATAGTTGAAGAGGTAATGGCCCCTAAACTATGTTCTGGGATGAAAGTTACAGCTTCAGTGAAATCCGTTTGCAAATCGGAGTGATAGATTAGAATCGAGAGCCAACGGTAAGTTTTCTATGTTAAACCATTACGCCATTGAAAAACTGGTTACGTTTGCAATCGAAAGAAAAATGACTATAGTTGAAGAGGTAATGGCCCCTAAACTATGTTCTGGGATGAAAGTTACAGCTTCAGTGAAATCCGTTTGCAAATCGGAGTGATAGATTAGAATCGAGAGCCAACGGTAAGTTTTCTATGTTAAACCATTACACCATTGAAAAACTGGTTACGTTTGCAATCGAAAGAAAAATGACTATAGTTGAAGAGGTAATGGCCCCTAAACTATGTTCTGGGATGAAAGTTACAGCTTCAGTGAAATCCGTTTGCAAATCGGAGTGATAGATTAGAATCGAGAGCCAACGGTAAGTTTTCTATGTTAAACCATTACACCATTGAAAAACTGGTTACGTTTGCAATCGAAAGAAAAATGACTATAGTTGAAGAGGTAATGGCCCCTAAACTATGTTCTGGGATGAAAGTTACAGCTTCAGTGAAATCCGTTTGCAAATCGGAGTGATAGATTAGAATCGAGAGCCAACGGTAAGTTTTCTATGTTAAACCATTACAGCATTGAAAAACTGGTTACGTTTGCAATCGAAAGAAAAATGACTATAGTTGAAGAGGTAATGGCCCCTAAACTATGTTCTGGGATGAAAGTTACAGCTTCAGTGAAATCCGTTTGCAAATCGGAGTGATAGATTAGAATCGAGAGCCAACGGTAAGTTTTCTATGTTAAACCATTACACCATTGAAAAACTGGTTACGTTTGCAATCGAAAGAAAAATGACTATAGTTGAAGAGGTAATGGCCCCTAAACTATGTTCTGGGATGAAAGTTACAGCTTCAGTGAAATCCGTTTGCAAATCGGAGTGATAGATTAGAATCGAGAGCCAACGGTAAGTTTTCTCTGTTAAACCATTACACCATTGAAAAACTGGTTACGTTTGCAATCGAAAGAAAAATGACTATAGTTGAAGAGGTAATGGCCCCTAAACTATGTTCTGGGATGAAAGTTACAGCTTCAGTGAAATCCGTTTGCAAATCGGAGTGATAGATTAGAATCGAGAGCCAACGGTAAGTTTTCTATGTTAAACCATTACACCATTGAAAAACTGGTTACGTTTGCAATCGAAAGAAAAATGACTATAGTTGAAGAGGTAATGGCCCCTAAACTATGTTCTGGGATGAAAGTTACAGCTTCAGTGAAATCCGTTTGCAAATCGGAGTGATAGATTAGAATCGAGAGCCAACGGTAAGTTTTCTATGTTAAACCATTACACCATTGAAAAACTGGTTACGTTTGCAATCGAAAGAAAAATGACTATAGTTGAAGAGGTAATGGCCCCTAAACTATGTTCTGGGATGAAAGTTACAGCTTCAGTGAAATCCGTTTGCAAATCGGAGTGATAGATTAGAATCGAGAGCCAACGGTAAGTTTTCTATGTTAAACCATTACACCATTGAAAAACTGGTTACGTTTGCAATCGAAAGAAAAATGACTATAGTTGAAGAGGTAATGGCCCCTAAACTATGTTCTGGGATGAAAGTTACAGCTTCAGTGAAATCCGTTTGCAAATCGGAGTGATAGATTAGAATCGAGAGCCAACGGTAAGTTTTCTATGTTAAACCATTACACCATTGAAAAACTGGTTACGTTTGCAATCGAAAGAAAAATGACTATAGTTGAAGAGGTAATGGCCCCTAAACTATGTTCTGGGATGAAAGTTACAGCTTCAGTGAAATCCGTTTGCAAATCGGAGTGATAGATTAGAATCGAGAGCCAACGGTAAGTTTTCTATGTTAAACCATTACACCATTGAAAAACTGGTTACGTTTGCAATCGAAAGAAAAATGACTATAGTTGAAGAGGTAATGGCCCCTAAACTATGTTCTGGGATGAAAGTTACAGCTTCAGTGAAATCCGTTTGCAAATCGGAGTGATAGATTAGAATCGAGAGCCAACGGTAAGTTTTCTATGTTAAACCATTACACCATTGAAAAACTGGTTACGTTTGCAATCGAAAGAAAAATGACTATAGTTGAAGAGGTAATGGCCCCTAAACTATGTTCTGGGATGAAAGTTACAGCTTCAGTGAAATCCGTTTGCAAATCGGAGTGATAGATTAGAATCGAGAGCCAACGGTAAGTTTTCTATGTTAAACCATTACACCATTGAAAAACTGGTTACGTTTGCAATCGAAAGAAAAATGACTATAGTTGAAGAGGTAATGGCCCCTAAACTATGTTCTGGGATGAAAGTTACAGCTTCAGTGAAATCCGTTTGCAAATCGGAGTGATAGATTAGAATCGAGAGCCAACGGTAAGTTTTCTATGTTAAACCATTACACCATTGAAAAACTGGTTACGTTTGCAATCGAAAGAAAAATGACTATAGTTGAAGAGGTAATGGCCCCTAAACTATGTTCTGGGATGAAAGTTACAGCTTCAGTGAAATCCGTTTGCAAATCGGAGTGATAGATTAGAATCGAGAGCCAACGGTAAGTTTTCTATGTTAAACCATTACACCATTGAAAAACTGGTTACGTTTGCAATCGAAAGAAAAATGACTATAGTTGAAGAGGTAATGGCCCCTAAACTATGTTCTGGGATGAAAGTTACAGCTTCAGTGAAATCCGTTTGCAAATCGGAGTGATAGATTAGAATCGAGAGCCAACGGTAAGTTTTCTATGTTAAACCATTACACCATTGAAAAACTGGTTACGTTTGCAATCGAAAGAAAAATGACTATAGTTGAAGAGGTAATGGCCCCTAAACTATGTTCTGGGATGAAAGTTACAGCTTCAGTGAAATCCGTTTGCAAATCGGAGTGATAGATTAGAATCGAGAGCCAACGGTAAGTTTTCTATGTTAAACCATTACACCATTGAAAAACTGGTTACGTTTGCAATCGAAAGAAAAATGACTATAGTTGAAGAGGTAATGGCCCCTAAACTATGTTCTGGGATGAAAGTTACAGCTTCAGTGAAATCCGTTTGCAAATCGGAGTGATAGATTAGAATCGAGAGCCAACGGTAAGTTTTCTATGTTAAACCATTACACCATTGAAAAACTGGTTACGTTTGCAATCGAAAGAAAAATGACTATAGTTGAAGAGGTAATGGCCCCTAAACTATGTTCTGGGATGAAAGTTACAGCTTCAGTGAAATCCGTTTGCAAATCGGAGTGATAGATTAGAATCGAGAGCCAACGGTAAGTTTTCTATGTTAAACCATTACACCATTGAAAAACTGGTTACGTTTGCAATCGAAAGAAAAATGACTATAGTTGAAGAGGTAATGGCCCCTAAACTATGTTCTGGGATGAAAGTTACAGCTTCAGTGAAATCCGTTTGCAAATCGGAGTGATAGATTAGAATCGAGAGCCAACGGTAAGTTTTCTATGTTAAACCATTACACCATTGAAAAACTGGTTACGTTTGCAATCGAAAGAAAAATGACTATAGTTGAAGAGGTAATGGCCCCTAAACTATGTTCTGGGATGAAAGTTACAGCTTCAGTGAAATCCGTTTGCAAATCGGAGTGATAGATTAGAATCGAGAGCCAACGGTAAGTTTTCTATGTTAAACCATTACACCATTGAAAAACTGGTTACGTTTGCAATCGAAAGAAAAATGACTATAGTTGAAGAGGTAATGGCCCCTAAACTATGTTCTGGGATGAAAGTTACAGCTTCAGTGAAATCCGTTTGCAAATCGGAGTGATAGATTAGAATCGAGAGCCAACGGTAAGTTTTCTATGTTAAACCATTACACCATTGAAAAACTGGTTACGTTTGCAATCGAAAGAAAAATGACTATAGTTGAAGAGGTAATGGCCCCTAAACTATGTTCTGGGATGAAAGTTACAGCTTCAGTGAAATCCGTTTGCAAATCGGAGTGATAGATTAGAATCGAGAGCCAACGGTAAGTTTTCTATGTTAAACCATTACACCATTGAAAAACTGGTTACGTTTGCAATCGAAAGAAAAATGACTATAGTTGAAGAGGTAATGGCCCCTAAACTATGTTCTGGGATGAAAGTTACAGCTTCAGTGAAATCCGTTTGCAAATCGGAGTGATAGATTAGAATCGAGAGCCAACGGTAAGTTTTCTATGTTAAACCATTACACCATTGAAAAACTGGTTACGTTTGCAATCGAAAGAAAAATGACTATAGTTGAAGAGGTAATGGCCCCTAAACTATGTTCTGGGATGAAAGTTACAGCTTCAGTGAAATCCGTTTGCAAATCGGAGTGATAGATTAGAATCGAGAGCCAACGGTAAGTTTTCTATGTTAAACCATTACACCATTGAAAAACTGGTTACGTTTGCAATCGAAAGAAAAATGACTATAGTTGAAGAGGTAATGGCCCCTAAACTATGTTCTGGGATGAAAGTTACAGCTTCAGTGAAATCCGTTTGCAAATCGGAGTGATAGATTAGAATCGAGAGCCAACGGTAAGTTTTCTATGTTAAACCATTACACCATTGAAAAACTGGTTACGTTTGCAATCGAAAGAAAAATGACTATAGTTGAAGAGGTAATGGCCCCTAAACTATGTTCTGGGATGAAAGTTACAGCTTCAGTGAAATCCGTTTGCAAATCGGAGTGATAGATTAGAATCGAGAGCCAACGGTAAGTTTTCTATGTTAAACCATTACACCATTGAAAAACTGGTTACGTTTGCAATCGAAAGAAAAATGACTATAGTTGAAGAGGTAATGGCCCCTAAACTATGTTCTGGGATGAAAGTTACAGCTTCAGTGAAATCCGTTTGCAAATCGGAGTGATAGATTAGAATCGAGAGCCAACGGTAAGTTTTCTATGTTAAACCATTACACCATTGAAAAACTGGTTACGTTTGCAATCGAAAGAAAAATGACTATAGTTGAAGAGGTAATGGCCCCTAAACTATGTTCTGGGATGAAAGTTACAGCTTCAGTGAAATCCGTTTGCAAATCGGAGTGATAGATTAGAATCGAGAGCCAACGGTAAGTTTTCTATGTTAAACCATTACACCATTGAAAAACTGGTTACGTTTGCAATCGAAAGAAAAATGACTATAGTTGAAGAGGTAATGGCCCCTAAACTATGTTCTGGGATGAAAGTTACAGCTTCAGTGAAATCCGTTTGCAAATCGGAGTGATAGATTAGAATCGAGAGCCAACGGTAAGTTTTCTATGTTAAACCATTACACCATTGAAAAACTGGTTACGTTTGCAATCGAAAGAAAAATGACTATAGTTGAAGAGGTAATGGCCCCTAAACTATGTTCTGGGATGAAAGTTACAGCTTCAGTGAAATCCGTTTGCAAATCGGAGTGATAGATTAGAATCGAGAGCCAACGGTAAGTTTTCTATGTTAAACCATTACACCATTGAAAAACTGGTTACGTTTGCAATCGAAAGAAAAATGACTATAGTTGAAGAGGTAATGGCCCCTAAACTATGTTCTGGGATGAAAGTTACAGCTTCAGTGAAATCCGTTTGCAAATCGGAGTGATAGATTAGAATCGAGAGCCAACGGTAAGTTTTCTATGTTAAACCATTACACCATTGAAAAACTGGTTACGTTTGCAATCGAAAGAAAAATGACTATAGTTGAAGAGGTAATGGCCCCTAAACTATGTTCTGGGATGAAAGTTACAGCTTCAGTGAAATCCGTTTGCAAATCGGAGTGATAGATTAGAATCGAGAGCCAACGGTAAGTTTTCTATGTTAAACCATTACACCATTGAAAAACTGGTTACGTTTGCAATCGAAAGAAAAATGACTATAGTTGAAGAGGTAATGGCCCCTAAACTATGTTCTGGGATGAAAGTTACAGCTTCAGTGAAATCCGTTTGCAAATCGGAGTGATAGATTAGAATCGAGAGCCAACGGTAAGTTTTCTATGTTAAACCATTACACCATTGAAAAACTGGTTACGTTTGCAATCGAAAGAAAAATGACTATAGTTGAAGAGGTAATGGCCCCTAAACTATGTTCTGGGATGAAAGTTACAGCTTCAGTGAAATCCGTTTGCAAATCGGAGTGATAGATTAGAATCGAGAGCCAACGGTAAGTTTTCTATGTTAAACCATTACACCATTGAAAAACTGGTTACGTTTGCAATCGAAAGAAAAATGACTATAGTTGAAGAGGTAATGGCCCCTAAACTATGTTCTGGGATGAAAGTTACAGCTTCAGTGAAATCCGTTTGCAAATCGGAGTGATAGATTAGAATCGAGAGCCAACGGTAAGTTTTCTATGTTAAACCATTACACCATTGAAAAACTGGTTACGTTTGCAATCGAAAGAAAAATGACTATAGTTGAAGAGGTAATGGCCCCTAAACTATGTTCTGGGATGAAAGTTACAGCTTCAGTGAAATCCGTTTGCAAATCGGAGTGATAGATTAGAATCGAGAGCCAACGGTAAGTTTTCTATGTTAAACCATTACACCATTGAAAAACTGGTTACGTTTGCAATCGAAAGAAAAATGACTATAGTTGAAGAGGTAATGGCCCCTAAACTATGTTCTGGGATGAAAGTTACAGCTTCAGTGAAATCCGTTTGCAAATCGGAGTGATAGATTAGAATCGAGAGCCAACGGTAAGTTTTCTATGTTAAACCATTACACCATTGAAAAACTGGTTACGTTTGCAATCGAAAGAAAAATGACTATAGTTGAAGAGGTAATGGCCCCTAAACTATGTTCTGGGATGAAAGTTACAGCTTCAGTGAAATCCGTTTGCAAATCGGAGTGATAGATTAGAATCGAGAGCCAACGGTAAGTTTTCTATGTTAAACCATTACACCATTGAAAAACTGGTTACGTTTGCAATCGAAAGAAAAATGACTATAGTTGAAGAGGTAATGGCCCCTAAACTATGTTCTGGGATGAAAGTTACAGCTTCAGTGAAATCCGTTTGCAAATCGGAGTGATAGATTAGAATCGAGAGCCAACGGTAAGTTTTCTATGTTAAACCATTACACCATTGAAAAACTGGTTACGTTTGCAATCGAAAGAAAAATGACTATAGTTGAAGAGGTAATGGCCCCTAAACTATGTTCTGGGATGAAAGTTACAGCTTCAGTGAAATCCGTTTGCAAATCGGAGTGATAGATTAGAATCGAGAGCCAACGGTAAGTTTTCTATGTTAAACCATTACACCATTGAAAAACTGGTTACGTTTGCAATCGAAAGAAAAATGACTATAGTTGAAGAGGTAATGGCCCCTAAACTATGTTCTGGGATGAAAGTTACAGCTTCAGTGAAATCCGTTTGCAAATCGGAGTGATAGATTAGAATCGAGAGCCAACGGTAAGTTTTCTATGTTAAACCATTACACCATTGAAAAACTGGTTACGTTTGCAATCGAAAGAAAAATGACTATAGTTGAAGAGGTAATGGCCCCTAAACTATGTTCTGGGATGAAAGTTACAGCTTCAGTGAAATCCGTTTGCAAATCGGAGTGATAGATTAGAATCGAGAGCCAACGGTAAGTTTTCTATGTTAAACCATTACACCATTGAAAAACTGGTTACGTTTGCAATCGAAAGAAAAATGACTATAGTTGAAGAGGTAATGGCCCCTAAACTATGTTCTGGGATGAAAGTTACAGCTTCAGTGAAATCCGTTTGCAAATCGGAGTGATAGATTAGAATCGAGAGCCAACGGTAAGTTTTCTATGTTAAACCATTACACCATTGAAAAACTGGTTACGTTTGCAATCGAAAGAAAAATGACTATAGTTGAAGAGGTAATGGCCCCTAAACTATGTTCTGGGATGAAAGTTACAGCTTCAGTGAAATCCGTTTGCAAATCGGAGTGATAGATTAGAATCGAGAGCCAACGGTAAGTTTTCTATGTTAAACCATTACACCATTGAAAAACTGGTTACGTTTGCAATCGAAAGAAAAATGACTATAGTTGAAGAGGTAATGGCCCCTAAACTATGTTCTGGGATGAAAGTTACAGCTTCAGTGAAATCCGTTTGCAAATCGGAGTGATAGATTAGAATCGAGAGCCAACGGTAAGTTTTCTATGTTAAACCATTACACCATTGAAAAACTGTGTTACGTTTGCAATCGAAAGAAAAATGACTATAGTTGAAGAGGTAATGGCCCCTAAACTATGTTCTGGGATGAAAGTTACAGCTTCAGTGAAATCCGTTTGCAAATCGGAGTGATAGATTAGAATCGAGAGCCAACGGTAAGTTTTCTATGTTAAACCATTACACCATTGAAAAACTGGTTACGTTTGCAATCGAAAGAAAAATGACTATAGTTGAAGAGGTAATGGCCCCTAAACTATGTTCTGGGATGAAAGTTACAGCTTCAGTGAAATCCGTTTGCAAATCGGAGTGATAGATTAGAATCGAGAGCCAACGGTAAGTTTTCTATGTTAAACCATTACACCATTGAAAAACTGGTTACGTTTGCAATCGAAAGAAAAATGACTATAGTTGAAGAGGTAATGGCCCCTAAACTATGTTCTGGGATGAAAGTTACAGCTTCAGTGAAATCCGTTTGCAAATCGGAGTGATAGATTAGAATCGAGAGCCAACGGTAAGTTTTCTATGTTAAACCATTACACCATTGAAAAACTGGTTACGTTTGCAATCGAAAGAAAAATGACTATAGTTGAAGAGGTAATGGCCCCTAAACTATGTTCTGGGATGAAAGTTACAGCTTCAGTGAAATCCGTTTGCAAATCGGAGTGATAGATTAGAATCGAGAGCCAACGGTAAGTTTTCTATGTTAAACCATTACACCATTGAAAAACTGGTTACGTTTGCAATCGAAAGAAAAATGACTATAGTTGAAGAGGTAATGGCCCCTAAACTATGTTCTGGGATGAAAGTTACAGCTTCAGTGAAATCCGTTGCAAATCGGAGTGATAGATTAGAATCGAGAGCCAACGGTAAGTTTTCTATGTTAAACCATTACACCATTGAAAAACTGGTTACGTTTGCAATCGAAAGAAAAATGACTATAGTTGAAGAGGTAATGGCCCCTAAACTATGTTCTGGGATGAAAGTTACAGCTTCAGTGAAATCCGTTTGCAAATCGGAGTGATAGATTAGAATCGAGAGCCAACGGTAAGTTTTCTATGTTAAACCATTACACCATTGAAAAACTGGTTACGTTTGCAATCGAAAGAAAAATGACTATAGTTAAATGACTATAGTTGAAGAGGTAATGGCCCCTAAACTATGTTCTGGGATGAAAGTTACAGCTTCAGTGAAATCCGTTTGCAAATCGGAGTGATAGATTAGAATCGAGAGCCAACGGTAAGTTTTCTATGTTAAACCATTACACCATTGAAAAACTGGTTACGTTTGCAATCGAAAGAAAAATGACTATAGTTGAAGAGGTAATGGCCCCTAAACTATGTTCTGGGATGAAAGTTACAGCTTCAGTGAAATCCGTTTGCAAATCGGAGTGATAGATTAGAATCGAGAGCCAACGGTAAGTTTTCTATGTTAAACCATTACACCATTGAAAAACTGGTTACGTTTGCAATCGAAAGAAAAATGACTATAGTTGAAGAGGTAATGGCCCCTAAACTATGTTCTGGGATGAAAGTTACAGCTTCAGTGAAATCCGTTTGCAAATCGGAGTGATAGATTAGAATCGAGAGCCAACGGTAAGTTTTCTATGTTAAACCATTACACCATTGAAAAACTGGTTACGTTTGCAATCGAAAGAAAAATGACTATAGTTGAAGAGGTAATGGCCCCTAAACTATGTTCTGGGATGAAAGTTACAGCTTCAGTGAAATCCGTTTGCAAATCGGAGTGATAGATTAGAATCGAGAGCCAACGGTAAGTTTTCTATGTTAAACCATTACACCATTGAAAAACTGGTTACGTTTGCAATCGAAAGAAAAATGACTATAGTTGAAGAGGTAATGGCCCCTAAACTATGTTCTGGGATGAAAGTTACAGCTTCAGTGAAATCCGTTTGCAAATCGGAGTGATAGATTAGAATCGAGAGCCAACGGTAAGTTTTCTATGTTAAACCATTACACCATTGAAAAACTGGTTACGTTTGCAATCGAAAGAAAAATGACTATAGTTGAAGAGGTAATGGCCCCTAAACTATGTTCTGGGATGAAAGTTACAGCTTCAGTGAAATCCGTTTGCAAATCGGAGTGATAGATTAGAATCGAGAGCCAACGGTAAGTTTTCGTATGTTAAACCATTACACCATTGAAAATCTGGTTACGTTTGCAATCGAAAGAAAAATGACTATAGTTGAAGAGGTAATGGCCCCTAAACTATGTTCTGGGATGAAAGTTACAGCTTCAGTGAAATCCGTTTGCAAATCGGAGTGATAGATTAGAATCGAGAGCCAACGGTAAGTTTTCTATGTTAAACCATTACACCATTGAAAAACTGGTTACGTTTGCAATCGAAAGAAAAATGACTATAGTTGAAGAGGTAATGGCCCCTAAACTATGTTCTGGGATGAAAGTTACAGCTTCAGTGAAATCCGTTTGCAAATCGGAGTGATAGATTAGAATCGAGAGCCAACGGTAAGTTTTCTATGTTAAACCATTACACCATTGAAAAACTGGTTACGTTTGCAATCGAAAGAAAAATGACTATAGTTTAAGAGGTAATGGCCCCTAAACTATGTTCTGGGATGAAAGTTACAGCTTCAGTGAAATCCGTTTGCAAATCGGAGTGATAGATTAGAATCGAGAGCCAACGGTAAGTTTTCTATGTTAAACCATTACACCATTGAAAAACTGGTTACGTTTGCAATCGAAAGAAAAATGACTATAGTTGAAGAGGTAATGGCCCCTAAACTATGTTCTGGGATGAAAGTTACAGCTTCAGTGAAATCCGTTTGCAAATCGGAGTGATAGATTAGAATCGAGAGCCAACGGTAAGTTTTGTATGTTAAACCATTACACCATTGAAAAACTGGTTACGTTTGCAATCGAAAGAAAAATGACTATAGTTGAAGAGGTAATGGCCCCTAAACTATGTTCTGGGATGAAAGTTACAGCTTCAGTGAAATCCGTTTGCAAATCGGAGTGATAGATTAGAATCGAGAGCCAACGGTAAGTTTTCTATGTTAAACCATTACACCATTGAAAAACTGGTTACGTTTGCAATCGAAAGAAAAATGACTATAGTTGAAGAGGTAATGGCCCCTAAACTATGTTCTGGGATGAAAGTTACAGCTTCAGTGAAATCCGTTTGCAAATCGGAGTGATAGATTAGAATCGAGAGCCAACGGTAAGTTTTGTATGTTAAACCATTACACCATTGAAAAACTGGTTACGTTTGCAATCGAAAGAAAAATGACTATAGTTGAAGAGGTAATGGCCCCTAAACTATGTTCTGGGATGAAAGTTACAGCTTCAGTGAAATCCGTTTGCAAATCGGAGTGATAGATTAGAATCGAGAGCCAACGGTAAGTTTTCTATGTTAAACCATTACACCATTGAAAAACTGGTTACGTTTGCAATCGAAAGAAAAATGACTATAGTTGAAGAGGTAATGGCCCCTAAACTATGTTCTGGGATGAAAGTTACAGCTTCAGTGAAATCCGTTTGCAAATCGGAGTGATAGATTAGAATCGAGAGCCAACGGTAAGTTTTGTATGTTAAACCATTACACCATTGAAAAACTGGTTACGTTTGCAATCGAAAGAAAAATGATTATAGTTGAAGAGGTAATGGCCCCTAAACTATGTTCTGGGATGAAAGTTACAGCTTCAGTGAAATCCGTTTGCAAATCGGAGTGATAGATTAGAATCGAGAGCCAACGGTAAGTTTTCTATGTTAAACCATTACACCATTGAAAAACTGGTTACGTTTGCAATCGAAAGAAAAATGACTATAGTTGAAGAGGTAATGGCCCCTAAACTATGTTCTGGGATGAAAGTTACAGCTTCAGTGAAATCCGTTTGCAAATCGGAGTGATAGATTAGAATCGAGAGCCAACGGTAGGTTTTGTATGTTAAACCATTACACCATTGAAAAACTGGTTACGTTTGCAATCGAAAGAAAAATGATTATAGTTGAAGAGGTAATGGCCCCTAAACTATGTTCTGGGATGAAAGTTACAGCTTCAGTGAAATCCGTTTGCAAATCGGAGTGATAGATTAGAATCGAGAGCCAACGGTAAGTTTTCTATGTTAAACCATTACACCATTGAAAAACTGGTTACGTTTGCAATCGAAAGAAAAATGACTATAGTTGAAGAGGTAATGGCCCCTAAACTATGTTCTGGGATGAAAGTTACAGCTTCAGTGAAATCCGTTTGCAAATCGGAGTGATAGATTAGAATCGAGAGCCAACGGAAAGTTTTCTATGTTAAACCATTACACCATTGAAAAACTGGTTACGTTTGCAATCGAAAGAAAAATGACTATAGTTGAAGAGGTAATGGCCCCTAAACTATGTTCTGGGATGAAAGTTACAGCTTCAGTGAAATCCGTTTGCAAATCGGAGTGATAGATTAGAATCGAGAGCCAACGGTAAGTTTTCTATGTTAAACCATTACACCATTGAAAAACTGGTTACGTTTGCAATCGAAAGAAAAATGACTATAGTTGAAGAGGTAATGGCCCCTAAACTATGTTCTGGGATGAAAGTTACAGCTTCAGTGAAATCCGTTTGCAAATCGGAGTGATAGATTAGAATCGAGAGCCAACGGTAAGTTTTCTATGTTAAACCATTACACCATTGAAAAACTGGTTACGTTTGCAATCGAAAGAAAAATGACTATAGTTCAAGAGGTAATGGCCCCTAAACTATGTTCTGGGATGAAAGTTACAGCTTCAGTGAAATCCGTTTGCAAATCGGAGTGATAGATTAGAATCGAGAGCCAACGGTAAGTTTTCTATGTTAAACCATTACACCATTGAAAAACTGGTTACGTTTGCAATCGAAAGAAAAATGACTATAGTTGAAGAGGTAATGGCCCCTAAACTATGTTCTGGGATGAAAGTTACAGCTTCAGTGAAATCCGTTTGCAAATCGGAGTGATAGATTAGAATCGAGAGCCAACGGTAAGTTTTCTATGTTAAACCATTACACCATTGAAAAACTGGTTACGTTTGCAATCGAAAGAAAAATGACTATAGTTGAAGAGGTAATGGCCCCTAAACTATGTTCTGGGATGAAAGTTACAGCTTCAGTGAAATCCGTTTGCAAATCGGAGTGATAGATTAGAATCGAGAGCCAACGGTAAGTTTTCTATGTTAAACCATTACACCATTGAAAAACTGGTTACGTTTGCAATCGAAAGAAAAATGACTATAGTTGAAGAGGTAATGGCCCCTAAACTATGTTCTGGGATGAAAGTTACAGCTTCAGTGAAATCCGTTTGCAAATCGGAGTGATAGATTAGAATCGAGAGCCAACGGTAAGTTTTCTATGTTAAACCATTACACCATTGAAAAACTGGTTACGTTTGCAATCGAAAGAAAAAAGACTATAGTTGAAGAGGTAATGGCCCCTAAACTATGTTCTGGGATGAAAGTTACAGCTTCAGTGAAATCCGTTTGCAAATCGGAGTGATAGATTAGAATCGAGAGCCAACGGTAAGTTTTCTATGTTAAACCATTACACCATTGAAAAACTGGTTACGTTTGCAATCGAAAGAAAAATGACTATAGTTGAAGAGGTAATGGCCCCTAAACTATGTTCTGGGATGAAAGTTACAGCTTCAGTGAAATCCGTTTGCAAATCGGAGTGATAGATTAGAATCGAGAGCCAACGGTAAGTTTTCTATGTTAAACCATTACACCATTGAAAAACTGGTTACGTTTGCAATCGAAAGAAAAATGACTATAGTTGAAGAGGTAATGGCCCCTAAACTATGTTCTGGGATGAAAGTTACAGCTTCAGTGAAATCCGTTTGCAAATCGGAGTGATAGATTAGAATCGAGAGCCAACGGTAAGTTTTCTATGTTAAACCATTACACCATTGAAAAACTGGTTACGTTTGCAATCGAAAGAAAAATGACTATAGTTGAAGAGGTAATGGCCCCTAAACTATGTTCTGGGATGAAAGTTACAGCTTCAGTGAAATCCGTTTGCAAATCGGAGTGATAGATTAGAATCGAGAGCCAACGGTAAGTTTTCTATGTTAAACCATTACACCATTGAAAAACTGGTTACGTTTGCAATCGAAAGAAAAATGACTATAGTTGAAGAGGTAATGGCCCCTAAACTATGTTCTGGGATGAAAGTTACAGCTTCAGTGAAATCCGTTTGCAAGTCGGAGTGATAGATTAGAATCGAGAGCCAACGGTAAGTTTTCTATGTTAAACCATTACACCATTGAAAAACTGGTTACGTTTGCAATCGAAAGAAAAATGACTATAGTTGAAGAGGTAATGGCCCCTAAACTATGTTCTGGGATGAAAGTTACAGCTTCAGTGAAATCCGTTTGCAAATCGGAGTGATAGATTAGAATCGAGAGCCAACGGTAAGTTTTCTATGTTAAACCATTACACCATTGAAAAACTGGTTACGTTTGCAATCGAAAGAAAAATGACTATAGTTGAAGAGGTAATGGCCCCTAAACTATGTTCTGGGATGAAAGTTACAGCTTCAGTGAAATCCGTTTGCAAATCGGAGTGATAGATTAGAATCGAGAGCCAACGGTAAGTTTTCTATGTTAAACCATTACACCATTGAAAAACTGGTTACGTTTGCAATCGAAAGAAAAATGACTATAGTTGAAGAGGTAATGGCCCCTAAACTATGTTCTGGGATGAAAGTTACAGCTTCAGTGAAATCCGTTTGCAAATCAGAGTGATAGATTAGAATCGAGAGCCAACGGTAGGTTTTGTATGTTAAACCATTACACCATTGAAAAACTGGTTACGTTTGCAATCGAAAGAAAAATGATTATAGTTGAAGAGGTAATGGCCCCTAAACTATGTTCTGGGATGAAAGTTACAGCTTCAGTGAAATCCGTTTGCAAATCGGAGTGATAGATTAGAATCGAGAGCCAACGGTAAGTTTTCTATGTTAAACCATTACACCATTGAAAAACTGGTTACGTTTGCAATCGAAAGAAAAATGACTATAGTTGAAGAGGTAATGGCCCCTAAACTATGTTCTGGGATGAAAGTTACAGCTTCAGTGAAATCCGTTTGCAAATCGGAGTGATAGATTAGAATCGAGAGCCAAC
Source organism: Hyperolius riggenbachi (assembly GCF_040937935.1). Classification (NCBI taxonomy): domain Eukaryota; kingdom Metazoa; phylum Chordata; class Amphibia; order Anura; family Hyperoliidae; genus Hyperolius; species Hyperolius riggenbachi. The sequence continues at coordinate 224,340 of NW_027152361.1, read as the reverse complement.
GGTAAGTTTTCTATGTTAAACCATTACACCATTGAAAAACTGGTTACGTTTGCAATCGAAAGAAAAATGACTATAGTTGAAGAGGTAATGGCCCCTAAACTATGTTCTGGGATGAAAGTTACAGCTTCAGTGAAATCCGTTTGCAAATCGGAGTGATAGATTAGAATCGAGAGCCAACGGTAAGTTTTCTATGTTAAACCATTACACCATTGAAAAACTGGTTACGTTTGCAATCGAAAGAAAAATGACTATAGTTGAAGAGGTAATGGCCCCTAAACTATGTTCTGGGATGAAAGTTACAGCTTCAGTGAAATCCGTTTGCAAATCGGAGTGATAGATTAGAATCGAGAGCCAACGGTAGGTTTTGTATGAAAAACTGAACCATTGAAAAACTGGTTACGTTTGCAAACGAAAGAAAAATGACTATAGTTGAAGAGGTAATGGCCCCTAAACTATGTTCTGGGATGAAAGCTACAGCTTCAGTGAAATCCGTTTGCAAATCGGAGTGATAGATTAGAATCGAGAGCCAACGGTAAGTTTTGTATGTTAAACCATTACACCATTGAAAAACTGGTTACGTTTGCAATCGAAAGAAAAATGACTATAGTTGAAGAGGTAATGGCCCCTAAACTATGTTCTGGGATGAAAGTTACAGCTTCAGTGAAATCCGTTTGCAAATCGGAGTGATAGATTAGATTCGAGAGCCAACGGTAAGTTTTCTATGTTAAACCATTACACCATTGAAAAACTGGTTACGTTTGCAATCGAAAGAAAAATGACTATAGTTGAAGAGGTAATGGCCCCTAAACTATGTTCTGGGATGAAAGTTACAGCTTCAGTGAAATCCGTTTGCAAATCGGAGTGATAGATTAGAATCGAGAGCCAACGGTAAGTTTTCTATGTTAAACCATTACACCATTGAAAAACTGGTTACGTTTGCAATCGAAAGAAAAATGACTATAGTTGAAGAGGTAATGGCCCCTAAACTATGTTCTGGGATGAAAGTTACAGCTTCAGTGAAATCCGTTTGCAAATCGGAGTGATAGATTAGAATCGAGAGCCAACGGTAAGTTTTCTATGTTAAACCATTACACCATTGAAAAACTGGTTACGTTTGCAATCGAAAGAAAAATGACTATAGTTGAAGAGGTAATGGCCCCTAAACTATGTTCTGGGATGAAAGTTACAGCTTCAGTGAAATCCGTTTGCAAATCGGAGTGATAGATTAGAATCGAGAGCCAACGGTAAGTTTTCTATGTTAAACCATTACACCATTGAAAAACTGGTTACGTTTGCAATCGAAAGAAAAATGACTATAGTTGAAGAGGTAATGGCCCCTAAACTATGTTCTGGGATGAAAGTTACAGCTTCAGTGAAATCCGTTTGCAAATCGGAGTGATAAATTAGAATCGAGAGCCAACGGTAAGTTTTCTATGTTAAACCATTACACCATTGAAAAACTGGTTACGTTTGCAATCGAAAGAAAAATGACTATAGTTGAAGAAGTAATGGCCCCTAAACTATGTTCTGGGATGAAAGTTACAGCTTCAGTGAAATCCGTTTGCAAATCGGAGTGATAGATTAGAATCTAGAGCCAACGGTAAGTTTTCTATGTTAAACCATTACACCATTGAAAAACTGGTTACGTTTGCAATCGAAAGAAAAATGACTATAGTTGAAGAAGTAATGGCCCCTAAACTATGTTCTGGGATGAAAGTTACAGCTTCAGTGAAATCCGTTTGCAAATCGGAGTGATAGATTAGAATCTAGAGCCAACGGTAAGTTTTCTATGTTAAACCATTACACCATTGAAAAACTGGTTACGTTTGCAATTGAAAGAAAAATGACTATAGTTGAAAAAGTAATGGCCCCTAAACTATGTTCTAGGATGAAAGTTACAGCTTCAGTGAAATCCGTTTGCAAATCGGAGTGATAGATTAGAATCTAGAGCCAACGGTAAGAATCGAGAGCCAACGGTAAGTTTTCTATGTTAAACCATTACACCATTGAAAAACTGGTTACGTTTGCAATCGAAAGAAAAATGACTATAGTTGAAGAAGTAATGGCCCCTAAACTATGTTCTGGGATGAAAGTTACAGCTTCAGTGAAATCCGTTTGCAAATCGGAGTGATAGATTAGAATCGAGAGCCAACGGTAGGTTTTGTATGTTAAACCATTACACCATTGAAAAACTGGTTACGTTTGCAATCGAAAGAAAAATGACTATAGTTGAAGAAGTAATGGCCCCTAAACTATGTTCTGGGATGAAAGTTACAGCTTCAGTGAAATCCGTTTGCAAATCGGAGTGATAGATTAGAATCGAGAGCCAACGGTAAGTTTTCTATGTTAAACCATTACACCATTGAAAAACTGGTTACGTTTGCAATCGAAAGAAAAATGACTATAGTTGAAGAGGTAATGGCCCCTAAACTATGTTCTGGGATGAAAGTTACAGCTTCAGTGAAATCCGTTTGCAAATCGGAGTGATAGATTAGAATCGAGAGCCAACGGTAAGTTTTCTATGTTAAACCATTACACCATTGAAAAACTGGTTACGTTTGCAATCGAAAGAAAAATGACTATAGTTGAAGAGGTAATGGCCACTAAACTATGTTCTGGGATGAAAGTTACAGCTTCAGTGAAATCCGTTTGCAAATCGGAGTGATAGATTAGAATCGAGAGCCAACGGTAAGTTTTCTATGTTAAACCATTACACCATTGAAAAACTGGTTACGTTTGCAATCGAAAGAAAAATGACTATAGTTGAAGAGGTAATGGCCCCTAAACTATGTTCTGGGATGAAAGTTACAGCTTCAGTGAAATCCGTTTGCAAATCGGAGTGATAGATTAGAATCGAGAGTCAACGGTAAGTTTTCTATGTTAAACCATTACACCATTGAAAAACTGGTTACGTTTGCAATCGAAAGAAAAATGACTATAGTTGAAGAAGTAATGGCCCCTAAACTATGTTCTGGGATGAAAGTTACAGCTTCAGTGAAATCCGTTTGCAAATCGGAGTGATAGATTAGAATCTAGAGCCAACGGTAAGTTTTCTATGTTAAACCATTACACCATTGAAAAACTGGTTACGTTTGCAATCGAAAGAAAAATGACTATAGTTGAAGAAGTAATGGCCCCTAAACTATGTTCTGGGATGAAAGTTACAGCTTCAGTGAAATCCGTTTGCAAATCGGAGTGATAGATTAGAATCTAGAGCCAACGGTAAGTTTTCTATGTTAAACCATTACACCATTGAAAAACTGGTTACGTTTGCAATTGAAAGAAAAATGACTATAGTTGAAGAAGTAATGGCCCCTAAATTATGTTCTGGGATGAAAGTTACAGCTTCAGTGAAATCCGTTTGCAAATCGGAGTGATAGATTAGAATCGAGAGCCAACGGTAAGTTTTCTATGTTAAACCATTACACCATTGAAAAACTGGTTACGTTTGCAATCGAAAGAAAAATGACTATAGTTGAAGAAGTAATGGCCCCTAAACTATGTTCTGGGATGAAAGTTACAGCTTCAGTGAAATCCGTTTGCAAATCGGAGTGATAGATTAGAATCGAGAGCCAACGGTAAGTTTTCTATGTTAAACCATTACACCATTGAAAAACTGGTTACGTTTGCAATCGAAAGAAAAATGACTATAGTTGAAGAGGTAATGGCCCCTAAACTATGTTCTGGGATGAAAGTTACAGCTTCAGTGAAATCCGTTTGCAAATCGGAGTGATAGATTAGAATCGAGAGCCAACGGTAAGTTTTCTATGTTAAACCATTACACCATTGAAAAACTGGTTACGTTTGCAATCGAAAGAAAAATGACGGGGGCGCTAGTGAGGCGCTTACTGAAGTGGATGCATCCCCAGTGAGCTCCTGCTTCCCAGCTTGATTGCCGCAGCAATACTGCACCGATCGGGGCAAGTTATACATCTACGGATTCATTAGGATCTCAGGCATGCTTGGATCCCCTCGGCAATATCCTATAAGAAGCCATTCATCCACCAGAACCCTTCTTTCGCCGCTGAAGTTCAAAAGACGTTTTTCCAAGATGGCCGCCAAGGCCCACACAGAGGGAGAAGCTCAGAGCCCTGCATCAGGTAATGAGAGCCATCCTGACAGCCCACCTTTCACAGGACCCTCACAGAGGTCCCCGCAGGCCCCCGCTACCCTCGGCACCCCAAAACGAGGGTCCCAGACCCCTCCTAAAGCAGCGGTGAACCAGGCCTCGCGGGCCGCTGCGTCAGCTAAAAATACGCATGCCGCATGCAAAAGTACCCCTGGCAATACCAAAAGTACGCATGGAGCACATGGCAGTACGCATGGCAATCAGAAAAGTACGCGTAACACAACATCCGAAAATCCGCATTCCCCACATGAATGTACGCATGCCGGGCATGCAGATACGCGTCCAGACCAGGCTGAAAATGCGCATCATCAGCATGAAAGTACGCATGTGGTTCAGGCAAATACGCATACTCAGCAAACCTTGGTACAAACACTCCCACCACCAAATCTGCCATCTGGAATGTCAACAGACCAATTGATGACCATGATGCGATCAGTCTTCAAAGAGGAACTGCGGGTGGCAGTCAATGAGCTGTCGCAACAGATCACAGATGTGGGGCAAAGAGTCGACCTCCTGGAGCACCAATCAGACGAGATTGTTAAAGCTATCAACGAAGATAGACTCCAACTAGACGACCATGACGACCGTCTAGATGAGGCGGAGGCCAAACTCGAAGATCTCGAGAATAGAAGTAGGCGCTCTAATGTACGCCTGAGGGGACTACCGGAATCATTTGTGGACCTAGAAGCAGTTGCAGCTAACCTTTTCGGAGCTCTCCTCCCGCACCTAGATTCCTCTCAACTCCGGGTGGTTCGTATACACAGGTCTCTGGTAAAAATGCGCAACCCAGAATTGCCCAGAGATGTTATTGCAAAATTCTATTCGGAGGATATCCGAGATAAAATCTTACTGGCTGCACGGGGTCTGACAACCCTTCCCGATGTCCCGATCTCTGTCCAAATCTTTGCAGATCTGGCCCCAATAACAATCCTCAAGAGACGCGAAATGAGGCCATACACTCTAGCCTTACAGCAGCGAGACATCCGCTACAGATGGGGATTCCCTTTCATGATCACTTTTAAAATTAACAATAAAACATATATATGCAAGAGACCGGACCAGGTCGCTAAAATTCTCACGGAGGCTGATATACCCTTCACTATCCCTACTCCCCCGAATCAACAGCCAAAACCCGGAAGAACAGGAAGACCTGTCCAGTCCTGGTCCACAGCTCGTGGATCCTCATCCATTCGCCCAAGAGCTTTGGACATGGACGCACCATGATCTGTGGCTATACTGATCCATGAGTCCATTCTATTTGAATAAGTCCTAAATGACTTCCAATGACAAAACCCCTTTATGATGTGGGTTATGTAACATTGACATTCTCACCAGTTCCCTCATTTCTTCGCTGTAACAAAGACTATATTGTTTCCTCCGACCTCGTCACATCCAAAAGACACCCCTTTATGATGTTGGGTATGATACTTTTCTCAATACCTTACCTTTGGCTACCACCTTTGTAGTGGGTCGGATGAACACCCTAGATTTTGTTGGAACATTGCCTTCTTAGGTGATATATGTTATTTATGGTTTATACAACTTGTTAATTGGTATCTATAGTGATATATGGTTATTATACATGCCCCGATGCCTGGTGCATAGACTTAAGTGGTTACATAAAGGTTATATGGCAGATCAAGCAGGGACCACTGTTGCTGTCCCCCACTATTAGGGTGATGTCTGGTCTATGGCCCGCACTGATTGTGTGGACCCTTTTCCAGTCACTGCTCCTGCACACTTGTGCTTCCTCTTTCCCCCCAAGTTACCAACTTACATTTATAGCTCACCCCCACCACTTTAGAGTTGAAAACCTACTTCTACTACATCTTCGCAGCCAACTTTTCCCCACCCGAGTCCCGTGGTTAGGTAGCGCCTCTATAAAGTTTGATACATGTGCTCGTAACACATCTACGTGGATATATTATTACCCATGATGAGCACTAAACCATACACTGTGATTAGTCACAACGTCAGAGGTCTTAATTCTCCTCAAAAGAGGAAAAAAGCAATTACGGAATTAGCTAGATCCTCCCCCGATGTGATATGTATCCAAGAGACCCACTTTACAGCTAAGTCCCATCCGAAATTCTTTAATATTCACTACCAAAGAACGTTTATGTCCAGTTTTCATAAAAAACAGAGAGGGGTTTTAACAATGTTAGCAAATTCCTTTCCATTCGAATTAACAACACACCTCACAGATGAAGAAGGTACCTACAGCATTTTACTAGGTCAGCATCAAGGCAAAATTTTGTGTATAGTTAATATGTATGCTCCGCCCGGTAACCCTATCTCTACAACCTCTAGGGTCTCTGACCTTTTGGTAACGTTAACTTATGATTCTATTATCTGGGCTGGGGATTTCAATTTGGCTCCTAATAACACATTAGATAGAACACACCCTGTCAGGCCTTCAGATGCAAAGAGAAATACCCAATTTTTCAATAAATTGTTGAAGCTCCATTCCCTCACGGACATATGGAGAGAATTTAACGGGGACAAAAAAGGATACACACATATGTCAGCACCACACAACTCTTATGCAAGGATTGACTTGATCCTTGTATCATCTCACTCAGTCTCTTCTTTAATATTTTCAAGAATCTTGCTGTGCCCATGGTCTGACCATGATCCTGTACTAGCTTCATTCCACTCCTTGACCCCCACAACCCAGAGATCACCTTGGCGCCTAAATGAGTCACTCTTATACAATACAGAAATTTATCAGAAGGTAGAATCCTCATTAGATGACTATTTTCTTCATAATACTTCGGATGAGGTGTCACCGGCCATTGTGTGGCTAGCCCACAAAGCAGTGATCAGGGGCAACTTAATTCAGATAGCTTCTAAATTTAAGAGGGAAAGGAATGAAGTATTATCCAATTTAGAATTTAAGATCCAAAAATTACACATGGCTAATCAAATCCAGCCATCCAGATACCTACTTAAACAGATTCAAGACCTCCAACTTCAAATGGACGTTATTTTAAATTCTGAGGTGGAAAAAGCCCTACGTTGGTCAGCTGCAACTGCATACGACCAGATTAACAAACCTAAGAGATGGTTAGCATCCAAACTTAGAGCCCAACAATCCATAAATAGAGTGATTAAAATTAGGGACAAGAATGGTAGAATCACCTCAAGCCCAGATAAAATATACGAAACCTTCTCAGATTATTATAGAACCCTTTACTCAGACGATTCCCCAAATTCCCATCCCCAACAGAGACAAAATTATCTGGACGACACCGTTACAAAACGACTGACAGAAAACACACTGACCATGCTTAACGCAGACATATCCCTAGAAGAACTTCACCAGGCCATTAAAAAGACTAAGCGATCAAAGGCCCCTGGGCCTGATGGCCTAACAGCCCTTTACTATAAAAAATATGAGACAACTCTTTCGCCCCATCTACTTAAATTCTATAATTACATTATGAAAGGTAATACCCCTCCCCCCGAATTTTTGTCCTCGGCAATTGTCGTCATCCCAAAACCTCAAAGGGACCCACTCCTCCCCAAAAATTACCGCCCCATCTCACTTCTGGGAGTGGACTACAAAATTTTCACTTCTATCCTGGCTGAAAGGATAAATAAAATACTCCCAGCACTTATTAACAGAGATCAGGTAGGTTTCATACCAATGAGACAAGCTCCTGATAACATCAGGAAAATTGTAAATTTACAATATTTTTGCAAGAGAACGGACACATGTATGGCCACCCTATCCTTAGATATGGAAAAGGCCTTCGACCTTATTAAGTGGCCATACATGTTGGCTGTATTGCAACAATACGGAATAAGGGGCAACTATCTAAACGCTATCAAAGCCTTATATTCTACCCCATCAGCAGCCCTCAAAATGCCGGCCTCTCAGAGAACTACTTTCCCAATACAAAGGGGCACTAGGCAAGGATGCCCCCTATCACCGGGGATCTTTGCATTGGTCATGGAACCCCTGGCTGAAAAAATAAGAAGAACACCTGAGATCTCGGGGGTTTCCATTAAATCAAAAGAATATAAACTATCATTATTTGCCGACGACATACTTTTGACCTTGACATCCCCACACACATCTGTCCCAAAACTACTAGACGAGATAGGGCACTTTTCAACATTCTCTGGATTTAAACTAAACTTAGATAAATCTGAAATCATGATATCCCACACCTCCCAGACTCAAGCTCTATCACTAGCAAAGTCCCTAGGGCTTACATATCAAGCCAAATACATTAATTATCTAGGCATTAAATTAACGGTAGACCCACAAAAATTATATTTGACCAACTTCCCACCCATGTACACTAAGTTGGCCAGGGATCTGGAGACCTGGGTTGACTACCCCCTCTCAATGTTGGGCAGAGTGGCAGCGGTCAGGATGACGCTACTCCCAAGACTCTTATATCTCTTTCGGACCATACCGATTTCTATAACGAAGGGACCAATACAGCACTTACAAACCTTGATTCAACGCTTTATATGGAGAAACCGAAAGGCCAGGATCAAATATTTAACTCTTGCCAGACCCAGGGATCTCGGAGGCCTTAATGCTCCGCAACTCTTCAACTATTATAAAGCTGCTAGACTTACACAGCTAGCGAGCGTTAATGCTCCTACAGAATTGGCTCCTCTATGGGTCGAGATAGAATCTCTATTGGTGGCCCCCTACTCCATGGTAGGACTTATGTGGGCTCGTTCTATACCCTTACACAAGATCTCAAGTACATCACCCATTTCAGCATACGCACTAAGCCTATGGTCTAAATCTAGACATACTTATGCTCTCCAATCACAGGTCTCATGTATGACTAGTATAATTTCCAATCCTGACTTCCCCCCAGGCTTAAAACCACTACAATATAAATGGTGGATACAAAATGGGCTGACCAGGGTGGGTAAGTTCCTATTGGCTTTCAAGATCTGCACACCAAGACATTTCCGCGAAAAGTACAGAGTGCCTGGTGTGGAGCTGGGTAGGCTTGATGAGATCTTTAAATATCTAGATGCTTTAGATCCAAATAGAACAATACTGACCTACTCCCCCTTTGAAGTCAGATGTAAAAATCGACCTATAGATAGGGGCTTTATATCTGATCTATACGCCATACTCTCTAGCCCGGCCCTGGATGGCAAAATTAAGCCCCAGCTGGACTGGGAGAGAGAGTGGGGATTTGAGTTGACAGACGCTAGATGGGCCCATTGTTGCACCTCATTGACGCGCGGATCTTTGTTCTACTCGTCAATCGAGACATCCCTGAAGCTGCTTCACCGAGTTTACCTCACTCCTTACAAATTAAATCTTTTTAATCCTTCTTCTACAGATTTATGTTTTCGCAAATGCAACCAAATTGGGGACCTGTGGCACACTTGGTGGGCCTGCCCAATGGCACAAATATTCTGGAAGGGAGTCTGGGGCAAGATTAAATTGATAACTAAAATTCAAACAGATTTAGACCCCTCCGTTCTATTGCTAGGAAATAGACCAGCCGCACTAAAATACGCTACGCATAAATTAGTCCAATATGTCGCGGCACAGGCCAAGAGACATTTGGCACGTAACTGGAGGAAGGAGTGCCTATCGGTTGAAGCAGTATTCGGGGAACTCAATAACACCATGGCATCGGAGCATATAAGGGCTAAAATTTTTGACACCCTAGAAAATTTCTACAAGGTTTGGGACCCGTGGATCGACTGGCAGGAGAACCTTGGCCTTTCACATGTTCTCCATTCATTCTAGTGTCTGGTTCCATACATTTTGCCTTAGGGTCGTAGGGCTATTTAAGATTTCTTACCTCTGACAATAAAATGGGCGTTGCATCCCACTGAGGTGACGGGAGGTGGTTTAGTGGCTGTGTGATGGTAGACTGAAGACACTGCTTTTTTCAACTCGTTCCTTCCCCACCCCCTCCCAATATCCTTCCTTACCCTTGGATGTCATCTATGGCATGATGTGGTCACCCACTCTAGGTGCATCCTCATATCCCATTCCCCTTTCCCTAATCTTCCCTACCCTATCCTTATTCCCTATCCCCCCCCACATATGACTAAAAAATTGAAAAAATTCTAGTATTTAACAATCATTATGTAGATTTGAAAAACTATGTTTTTATAAGTTAAATGTTTTGATTGGCATTGGTTTGTTCACGTGATAAGCTAATATGTGAAAATCCCCGCACGCGGGGAATACTTGATCCCACCTGTTTTGTCATGTGAATTTTCTAAATAAACACCCTTGAAACGAAAGAAAAATGACTATAGTTGAAGAGGTAATGGCCCCTAAACTATGTTCTGGGATGAAAGTTACAGCTTCAGTGAAATCCGTTTGCAAATCGGAGTGATAGATTAGAATCGAGAGCCAACGGTAAGTTTTCTATGTTAAACCATTACACCATTGAAAAACTGGTTACGTTTGCAATCGAAAGAAAAATGACTATAGTTGAAGAGGTAATGGCCCCTAAACTATGTTCTGGGATGAAAGTTACAGCTTCAGTGAAATCCGTTTGCAAATCGGAGTGATAGATTAGAATCGAGAGCCAACGGTAAGTTTTCTATGTTAAACCATTACACCATTGAAAAACTGGTTACGTTTGCAATCGAAAGAAAAATGACTATAGTTGAAGAGGTAATGGCCCCTAAACTATGTTCTGGGATGAAAGTTACAGCTTCAGTGAAATCCGTTTGCAAATCGGAGTGATAGATTAGAATCGAGAGCCAACGGTAAGTTTTCTATGTTAAACCATTACACCATTGAAAAACTGGTTACGTTTGCAATCGAAAGAAAAATGACTATAGTTGAAGAGGTAATGGCCCCTAAACTATGTTCTGGGATGAAAGTTACAGCTTCAGTGAAATCCGTTTGCAAATCGGAGTGATAGATTAGAATCGAGAGCCAACGGTAAGTTTTCTATGTTAAACCATTACACCATTGAAAAACTGGTTACGTTTGCAATCGAAAGAAAAATGACTATAGTTGAAGAGGTAATGGCCCCTAAACTATGTTCTGGGATGAAAGTTACAGCTTCAGTGAAATCCGTTTGCAAATCGGAGTGATAGATTAGAATCGAGAGCCAACGGTAAGTTTTCTATGTTAAACCATTACACCATTGAAAAACTGGTTACGTTTGCAATCGAAAGAAAAATGACTATAGTTGAAGAGGTAATGGCCCCTAAACTATGTTCTGGGATGAAAGTTACAGCTTCAGTGAAATCCGTTTGCAAATCGGAGTGATAGATTAGAATCGAGAGCCAACGGTAAGTTTTCTATGTTAAACCATTACACCATTGAAAAACTGGTTACGTTTGCAATCGAAAGAAAAATGACTATAGTTGAAGAGGTAATGGCCCCTAAACTATGTTCTGGGATGAAAGTTACAGCTTCAGTGAAATCCGTTTGCAAATCGGAGTGATAGATTAGAATCGAGAGCCAACGGTAAGTTTTCTATGTTAAACCATTACACCATTGAAAAACTGGTTACGTTTGCAATCGAAAGAAAAATGACTATAGTTGAAGAGGTAATGGCCCCTAAACTATGTTCTGGGATGAAAGTTACAGCTTCAGTGAAATCCGTTTGCAAATCGGAGTGATAGATTAGAATCGAGAGCCAACGGTAAGTTTTCTATGTTAAACCATTACACCATTGAAAAACTGGTTACGTTTGCAATCGAAAGAAAAATGACTATAGTTGAAGAGGTAATGGCCCCTAAACTATGTTCTGGGATGAAAGTTACAGCTTCAGTGAAATCCGTTTGCAAATCGGAGTGATAAATTAGAATCGAGAGCCAACGGTAAGTTTTCTATGTTAAACCATTACACCATTGAAAAACTGGTTACGTTTGCAATCGAAAGAAAAATGACTATAGTTGAAGAAGTAATGGCCCCTAAACTATGTTCTGGGATGAAAGTTACAGCTTCAGTGAAATCCGTTTGCAAATCGGAGTGATAGATTAGAATCGAGAGCCAACGGTAAGTTTTCTATGTTAAACCATTACACCATTGAAAAACTGGTTACGTTTGCAATCGAAAGAAAAATGACTATAGTTGAAGAGGTAATGGCCCCTAAACTATGTTCTGGGATGAAAGTTACAGCTTCAGTGAAATCCGTTTGCAAATCGGAGTGATAGATTAGAATCGAGAGCCAACGGTAAGTTTTCTATGTTAAACCATTACACCATTGAAAAACTGGTTACGTTTGCAATCGAAAGAAAAATGACTATAGTTGAAGAGGTAATGGCCCCTAAACTATGTTCTGGGATGAAAGTTACAGCTTCAGTGAAATCCGTTTGCAAATCGGAGTGATAAATTAGAATCGAGAGCCAACGGTAAGTTTTCTATGTTAAACCATTACACCATTGAAAAACTGGTTACGTTTGCAATCGAAAGAAAAATGACTATAGTTGAAGAAGTAATGGCCCCTAAACTATGTTCTGGGATGAAAGTTACAGCTTCAGTGAAATCCGTTTGCAAATCGGAGTGATAGATTAGAATCTAGAGCCAACGGTAAGTTTTCTATGTTAAACCATTACACCATTGAAAAACTGGTTACGTTTGCAATCGAAAGAAAAATGACTATAGTTGAAGAAGTAATGGCCCCTAAACTATGTTCTGGGATGAAAGTTACAGCTTCAGTGAAATCCGTTTGCAAATCGGAGTGATAGATTAGAATCTAGAGCCAACGGTAAGTTTTCTATGTTAAACCATTACACCATTGAAAAACTGGTTACGTTTGCAATTGAAAGAAAAATGACTATAGTTGAAGAAGTAATGGCCCCTAAACTATGTTCTAGGATGAAAGTTACAGCTTCAGTGAAATCCGTTTGCAAATCGGAGTGATAGATTAGAATCTAGAGCCAACGGTAAGTTTTCTATGTTAAACCATTACACCATTGAAAAACTGGTTACGTTTGCAATCGAAAGAAAAATGACTATAGTTGAAGAAGTAATGGCCCCTAAACTATGTTCTGGGATGAAAGTTACAGCTTCAGTGAAATCCGTTTGCAAATCGGAGTGATAGATTAGAATCGAGAGCCAACGGTAAGTTTTCTATGTTAAACCATTACACCATTGAAAAACTGGTTACGTTTGCAATCGAAAGAAAAATGACTATAGTTGAAGAAGTAATGGCCCCTAAACTATGTTCTGGGATGAAAGTTACAGCTTCAGTGAAATCCGTTTGCAAATCGGAGTGATAGATTAGAATCGAGAGCCAACGGTAAGTTTTCTATGTTAAACCATTACACCATTGAAAAACTGGTTACGTTTGCAATCGAAAGAAAAATGACTATAGTTGAAGAGGTAATGGCCCCTAAACTATGTTCTGGGATGAAAGTTACAGCTTCAGTGAAATCCGATGCAAATCGGAGTGATAGATTAGAATCGAGAGCCAACGGTAAGTTTTCTATGTTAAACCATTACACCATTGAAAAACTGGTTACGTTTGCAATCGAAAGAAAAATGACTATAGTTGAAGAGGTAATGGCCACTAAACTATGTTCTGGGATGAAAGTTACAGCTTCAGTGAAATCCGTTTGCAAATCGGAGTGATAGATTAGAATCGAGAGCCAACGGTAAGTTTTCTATGTTAAACCATTACACCATTGAAAAACTGGTTACGTTTGCAATCGAAAGAAAAATGACTATAGTTGAAGAGGTAATGGCCCCTAAACTATGTTCTGGGATGAAAGTTACAGCTTCAGTGAAATCCGTTTGCAAATCGGAGTGATAGATTAGAATCGAGAGTCAACGGTAAGTTTTCTATGTTAAACCATTACACCATTGAAAAACTGGTTACGTTTGCAATCGAAAGAAAAATGACTATAGTTGAAGAAGTAATGGCCCCTAAACTATGTTCTGGGATGAAAGTTACAGCTTCAGTGAAATCCGTTTGCAAATCGGAGTGATAGATTAGAATCTAGAGCCAACGGTAAGTTTTCTATGTTAAACCATTACACCATTGAAAAACTGGTTACGTTTGCAATCGAAAGAAAAATGACTATAGTTGAAGAAGTAATGGCCCCTAAACTATGTTCTGGGATGAAAGTTACAGCTTCAGTGAAATCCGTTTGCAAATCGGAGTGATAGATTAGAATCTAGAGCCAACGGTAAGTTTTCTATGTTAAACCATTACACCATTGAAAAACTGGTTACGTTTGCAATTGAAAGAAAAATGACTATAGTTGAAGAAGTAATGGCCCCTAAATTATGTTCTGGGATGAAAGTTACAGCTTCAGTGAAATCCGTTTGCAAATCGGAGTGATAGATTAGAATCGAGAGCCAACGGTAAGTTTTCTATGTTAAACCATTACACCATTGAAAAACTGGTTACGTTTGCAATCGAAAGAAAAATGACTATAGTTGAAGAAGTAATGGCCCCTAAACTATGTTCTGGGATGAAAGTTACAGCTTCAGTGAAATCCGTTTGCAAATCGGAGTGATAGATTAGAATCGAGAGCCAACGGTAAGTTTTCTATGTTAAACCATTACACCATTGAAAAACTGGTTACGTTTGCAATCGAAAGAAAAATGACTATAGTTGAAGAGGTAATGGCCCCTAAACTATGTTCTGGGATGAAAGTTACAGCTTCAGTGAAATCCGTTTGCAAATCGGAGTGATAGATTAGAATCGAGAGCCAACGGTAAGTTTTCTATGTTAAACCATTACACCATTGAAAAACTGGTTACGTTTGCAATCGAAAGAAAAATGACTATAGTTGAAGAGGTAATGGCCCCTAAACTATGTTCTGGGATGAAAGTTACAGCTTCAGTGAAATCCGTTTGCAAATCGGAGTGATAGATTAGAATCGAGAGCCAACGGTAAGTTTTCTATGTTAAACCATTACACCATTGAAAAACTGGTTACGTTTGCAATCGAAAGAAAAATGACTATAGTTGAAGAGGTAATGGCCCCTAAACTATGTTCTGGGATGAAAGTTACAGCTTCAGTGAAATCCGTTTGCAAATCGGAGTGATAGATTAGAATCGAGAGCCAACGGTAAGTTTTCTATGTTAAACCATTACACCATTGAAAAACTGGTTACGTTTGCAATCGAAAGAAAAATGACTATAGTTGAAGAGGTAATGGCCCCTAAACTATGTTCTGGGATGAAAGTTACAGCTTCAGTGAAATCCGTTTGCAAATCGGAGTGATAGATTAGAATCGAGAGCCAACGGTAAGTTTTCTATGTTAAACCATTACACCATTGAAAAACTGGTTACGTTTGCAATCGAAAGAAAAATGACTATAGTTGAAGAGGTAATGGCCCCTAAACTATGTTCTGGGATGAAAGTTACAGCTTCAGTGAAATCCGTTTGCAAATCGGAGTGATAGATTAGAATCGAGAGCCAACGGTAAGTTTTCTATGTTAAACCATTACACCATTGAAAAACTGGTTACGTTTGCAATCGAAAGAAAAATGACTATAGTTGAAGAGGTAATGGCCCCTAAACTATGTTCTGGGATGAAAGTTACAGCTTCAGTGAAATCCGTTTGCAAATCGGAGTGATAGATTAGAATCGAGAGCCAACGGTAAGTTTTCTATGTTAAACCATTACACCATTGAAAAACTGGTTACGTTTGCAATCGAAAGAAAAATGACTATAGTTGAAGAGGTAATGGCCCCTAAACTATGTTCTGGGATGAAAGTTACAGCTTCAGTGAAATCCGTTTGCAAATCGGAGTGATAGATTAGAATCGAGAGCCAACGGTAAGTTTTCTATGTTAAACCATTACACCATTGAAAAACTGGTTACGTTTGCAATCGAAAGAAAAATGACTATAGTTGAAGAGGTAATGGCCCCTAAACTATGTTCTGGGATGAAAGTTACAGCTTCAGTGAAATCCGTTTGCAAATCGGAGTGATAGATTAGAATCGAGAGCCAACGGTAAGTTTTCTATGTTAAACCATTACACCATTGAAAAACTGGTTGCGTTTGCAATCGAAAGAAAAAAGACTATAGTTGAAGAGGTAATGGCCCCTAAACTATGTTCTGGGATGAAAGTTACAGCTTCAGTGAAATCCGTTTGCAAATCGGAGTGATAGATTAGAATCGAGAGCCTACGGTAAGTTTTCTATGTTAAACCATTACACCATTGAAAAACTGGTTACGTTTGCAATCGAAAGAAAAATGACTATAGTTGAAGAGGTAATGGCCCCTAAACTATGTTCTGGGATGAAAGTTACAGCTTCAGTGAAATCCGTTTGCAAATCGGAGTGATAGATTAGAATCGAGAGCCAACGGTAAGTTTTGTATGTTAAACCATTACACCATTGAAAAACTGGTTACGTTTGCAATCGAAAGAAAAATGACTATAGTTGAAGAGGTAATGGCCCCTAAACTATGTTCTGGGATGAAAGTTACAGCTTCAGTGAAATCCGTTTGCAAATCGGAGTGATAGATTAGAATCGAGAGCCAACGGTAAGTTTTCTATGTTAAACCATTACACCATTGAAAAACTGGTTACGTTTGCAATCGAAAGAAAAATGACTATAGTTGAAGAGGTAATGGCCCCTAAACTATGTTCTGGGATGAAAGTTACAGCTTCAGTGAAATCCGTTTGCAAATCGGAGTGATAGATTAGAATCGAGAGCCAACGGTAAGTTTTCTATGTTAAACCATTACACCATTGAAAAACTGGTTACGTTTGCAATCGAAAGAAAAATGACTATAGTTGAAGAGGTAATGGCCCCTAAACTATGTTCTGGGATGAAAGTTACAGCTTCAGTGAAATCCGTTTGCAAATCGGAGTGATAGATTAGAATCGAGAGCCAACGGTAAGTTTTCTATGTTAAACCATTACACCATTGAAAAACTGGTTACGTTTGCAATCGAAAGAAAAATGACTATAGTTGAAGAGGTAATGGCCCCTAAACTATGTTCTGGGATGAAAGTTACAGCTTCAGTGAAATCCGTTTGCAAATCGGAGTGATAGATTAGAATCGAGAGCCAACGGTAAGTTTTCTATGTTAAACCATTACACCATTGAAAAACTGGTTACGTTTGCAATCGAAAGAAAAATGACTATAGTTGAAGAGGTAATGGCCCCTAAACTATGTTCTGGGATGAAAGTTACAGCTTCAGTGAAATCCGTTTGCAAATCGGAGTGATAGATTAGAATCGAGAGCCAACGGTAATTTTTCTATGTTAAACCATTACACCATTGAAAAACTGGTTACGTTTGCAATCGAAAGAAAAATGACTATAGTTGAAGAGGTAATGGCCCCTAAACTATGTTCTGGGATGAAAGTTACAGCTTCAGTGAAATCCGTTTGCAAATCGGAGTGATAGATTAGAATCGAGAGCCAACGGTAGGTTTTGTATGTTAAACCATTACACCATTGAAAAACTGGTTACGTTTGCAATCGAAAGAAAAATGATTATAGTTGAAGAGGTAATGGCCCCTAAACTATGTTCTGGGATGAAAGTTACAGCTTCAGTGAAATCCGTTTGCAAATCGGAGTGATAGATTAGAATCGAGAGCCAACGGTAGGTTTTGTATGTTAAACCATTACACCATTGAAAAACTGGTTACGTTTGCAATCGAAAGAAAAATGATTATAGTTGAAGAGGTAATGGCCCCTAAACTATGTTCTGGGATGAAAGTTACAGCTTCAGTGAAATCCGTTTGCAAATCGGAGTGATAGATTAGAATCGAGAGCCAACGGTAAGTTTTCTATGTTAAACCATTACACCATTGAAAAACTGGTTACGTTTGCAATCGAAAGAAAAATGACTATAGTTGAAGAGGTAATGGCCCCTAAACTATGTTCTGGGATGAAAGTTACAGCTTCAGTGAAATCCGTTTGCAAATCGGAGGGATAGATTAGAATCGAGAGCCAACGGTAAGTTTTCTATGTTAAACCATTACACCATTGAAAAACTGGTTACGTTTGCAATCGAAAGAAAAATGACTATAGTTGAAGAGGTAATGGCCCCTAAACTATGTTCTGGGATGAAAGTTACAGCTTCAGTGAAATCCGTTTGCAAATCGGAGTGATAGATTAGAATCGAGAGCCAACGGTAAGTTTTCTATGTTAAACCATTACACCATTGAAAAACTGGTTACGTTTGCAATCGAAAGAAAAATGACTATAGTTGAAGAGGTAATGGCCCCTAAACTATGTTCTGGGATGAAAGTTACAGCTTCAGTGAAATCCGTTTGCAAATCGGAGTGATAGATTAGAATCGAGAGCCAACGGTAAGTTTTCTTTGAAAAACTGAACCATTGAAAAACTGGTTACGTTTGCAAACGAAAGAAAAATGACTATAGTTGAAGAGGTAATGGCCCCTAAACTATGTTCTGGGATGAAAGCTACAGCTTCAGTGAAATCCGTTTGCAAATCGGAGTGATAGATTAGAATCGAGAGCCAACGGTAAGTTTTGTATGTTAAACCATTACACCATTGAAAAACTGGTTACGTTTGCAATCGAAAGAAAAATGACTATAGTTGAAGAGGTAATGGCCCCTAAACTATGTTCTGGGATGAAAGTTACAGCTTCAGTGAAATCCGTTTGCAAATCGGAGTGATAGATTAGATTCGAGAGCCAACGGTAAGTTTTCTATGTTAAACCATTACACCATTGAAAAACTGGTTACGTTTGCAATCGAAAGAAAAATGACTATAGTTGAAGAGGTAATGGCCCCTAAACTATGTTCTGGGATGAAAGTTACAGCTTCAGTGAAATCCGTTTGCAAATCGGAGTGATAGATTAGAATCGAGAGCCAACGGTAAGTTTTCTATGTTAAACCATTACACCATTGAAAAACTGGTTACGTTTGCAATCGAAAGAAAAATGACTATAGTTGAAGAGGTAATGGCCCCTAAACTATGTTCTGGGATGAAAGTTACAGCTTCAGTGAAATCCGTTTGCAAATCGGAGTGATAGATTAGAATCGAGAGCCAACGGTAAGTTTTCTATGTTAAACCAATTCCATTTATTTTTATTGAAAAATTTTTACAGTACAGAAGAAAAAGTTATGGTTAGCTTAGAACAGTGTACATGAATTCTTATATAAATTCTTACATAAATTCTTATATGTTAATATAGGTAATATAATAATACAATATTACACGAACCATATAATAATATAATATAACAGCTATAATATAACAAGAATAATATAATAGGTAACCAGCTTTATTAGTAGACATTGCCAGTTCAGATGTTTATTGCAATAATCTAAACACTGTCCCAATAAGTGGGAGTAGTCAAGAACAATACTTGACGTAGGTTGCTAATAAATACTGTGAAGTAAGGGGGTTATAATGTGACAGTACTATATCTAGTCTATCAAATTCCACCAAAATTTTGGGTAAGGAGTCTCGTTCCCAAAGAGTATCCCGTGTCTGATTTTGGGTATCTTATTGGAGTTTCTACTCCATAGGATTTACATGTGTGATGCTTTGTATGATCCTCTCAACCTGGAGAATGGGGGAATCTCACCGCCCTACAGAGACTCTAGGGTATCGTATATCACACATGAGTTCATGTGGATACAGGTCTACAGGGACCAAGGAGTTTCTAGTGATTGATTGTGTGGGTCTATGAGTTTATAAATCTATAAATGTTCCAAGGTATCATTCTGTAATGATGATTGTAAGTTGGAAGGTAAATTATTCCTAAACCTAAAACATAAGTGTTGTAACACTAACAAATAGCTATACTAGGTAAAACCTAGGGAACAACTAAACTATTCTATCCTACAAGCTGTGTAGTGTTGCCTTTGTAGATCCGAAGGTCCAGCGTGCGGGGATGTGTGGACTGAGGTGTATGTACACATTAGATATTGTTAGATACAGTCACAACATTCCCATTATGCATATTGTCCATATTTTCAGAAGTAAAAGGAGGTTGGTCTCGTGAGGTAGACACATATCTGTTCATTGGTTGATCCGTGAGAGGATCTATACACTCAAAATTTCAAGAGTTTTGAGCTCTTGTAAACTGTAGGCCAGAGTCGAGCCCTGCTCAGGAAAGACTTTAGTCCACCACTTCGAATTGCCCAAGCTTTTTCGGCTAATAGGTTTGATTCGACAATTCGTAGGATTTCTCCAATTGTTGGAATAACTACAGATTTCCAATTTACAGCAATTTGATTTCTAGTTACGATAAATATATGGTTGTATATAAGTCTCTCCTGAGGGGGTAGGTCTCTAATCCCTAGATGTAGTAAAGCCATGCCCGAGGGGATAGCTTGTAAGGACACAGGCAATTTCTTCAGGAATCCCTCTATATTGTTTCTTAGTGTTTTTAGTTTTGGACAATCCCAGAGTATATGACCGATGGAACCCGTCATGTTGCATCCCCTCCAGCAAAGAGGTGAGGTATTCATATCAAATTTGGCTATCTTCTCTGGGGACATGTACCACAGCCATATAGTTTTTATTAGGCCCTCGTAATGGTTTACACAGTGTGAAGATTGCTTTACTGACTTCATAGTCAATTCCAATTCTTCCAGGTCTATCTCAGATCCCAAGTAATCCTGCCAGCTTTCTACTTGCCATTTGGGGAATTTTTCTTTTAGAGTTAGTAAGGCTCTATAAAAAATTGATGTGCCTTTAATGTTTTTTCCTTCTGGTTGAAGTAATTTCTTGATTTGTGGGGTAATAGTGATGGGATTATATCGGTATTTCATTAAAAATTTGTTGATTTTGGGATATATGAGAATATCTGTGGAGGGGATATTATAGATTGACATTAAGTCTTCGAATGACTTAATTTCATGTGTATCCAATAGGTCTGTAATCTCCTTTATACCCAAGTCAACCCAATCTTGTAGATCAATATTTCTGATAACTGAGTTAAGAGCAGTTAGAGGGGTATTTATTTCAATGGCTAAAGATTCTTCCTTGGATAGTTTTAGAAACTCTTTCCATAATTTTACTGTGTTGGCTGTAATAGGATTGTAGCTACTTTGTCTGAACTCCCAGACCAACCTTGAATGTAGGAAGAGTCTGTAAGAGTTGTTTGGGAGTTGTTCTTCTTCTATAGAGAGCCATTGTTTAGTTTTATCTTCTAGCCATATTGCTCTAGATTGATCTAGTAGGGTTGCCTTGTAATAAAGCTCGATATTGGGAACTCCCAGGCCTAAATTGGATGTGTGTGTAGTTAAAATTTTGTTGGAAAATCTAGATTTTTTGTTCAGTAAAATAAATTGGTTGAGTAATTTTTGAAGATTGTTAAAGAAGGTTTGAGGGGCTTTGATTGGTAAGTTCCTGAATAGGTAGAGTAGCTGAGGAAGTATTATCATCTTAAAAGCTGCTGCTCTACCCATCCAGGAATACTCCACTTTGGCCAATGCTTCTAGTTTAGTTTTAAATTTCTTCAACCAGGGATTGTAATTTTCTTTGTATAATTGGTTTATTTGTGGGGTCAAGTATATACCCAGGTATTTTATTGCTGTATCGTTCCAAGAGAAGCTGCAGGATTCCTTGAGAGTAATTTTAGTTTTTTGAGGGATAAAACATGGAAGAATAACTGTTTTCGTTTGGTTGAGTTTATAAAAGGAGATACGAGAAAAGTTATTGAGTTCTGTGGTAGCAGCAGGTAAAGATAATAGTGGTTTCTGAAGAAATAAAATGATATCGTCTGCATATAAACTTAGTTTGGTAGTTGATTGGTTTAATTTTATGCCATGGATTTGGGGGTTGTCTCTTATACTCTGGGCTAAGGGTTCTATAGATAAATTGAAAATTAGTGGCGAGAGGGGGCATCCCTGACGGGTTCCATTCTTAATGTTAAAAGTCTGGGATAGAGAGCCAGAAGAGAGGACCTTCGCAGAGGGCTGAGTATATAAGGCTAATATCGCCTTATGTAGGAAGTTGGGGATTCCGAATTTTGTCAGTACTCTTGATAGGTATAGCCAATTGACTCTGTCGAACGCCTTCTCCGCATCAAGTGATACTAATAGAGTAGGCGTTCGACAGAGCCCAACTCTGTAGATCAAAGCAAGTGCCTTGCGTGTGCCATCAGAAGTTGACCTGTTTCTTGTAAAACCTACCTGGTCGGAATGGAGAAGTTGCGGCATAAAGGGGGTTAACCTATTTGCTATGACTTTAGCATATATTTTTATGTCGGAGTTGAGTAGGGAAATGGGTCTATAGTTAGCAGGATCGGAGGGATCCTTGTCTTCCTTGGGGATGGTAGAAATTAAGGCAGAAAGGGACTCTTTAGGGAAAACACCAGTGATTGCTATATCGTTGAACATATCAGTGAGTGGTTTTGCTAAAATAGTTACAAATTTCTTGAAATATTCATTGATATACCCATCTGGGCCAGGGGCTTTGTCATTCTTGAGAGAGTTTATGGCATAGATTATTTCTTGTTGATTGAAGGGGGACCCTAGTACCTTCTTCTCAAAGTCAGGTAGAGAAGGAAGATTAATTTTATCCAGATAGTTATCTATCTCTTGGGTGTTTGGGTTATGGGTGTTTGGGTCTAGTTCTAAATTATAAAGTTTCTCATAATATATAGCAAGGGAGTCTACAATGTCTTGTGGGTGGTATACAGCAGTATTTGATTGGGGATGGATTATTTTAACTATTCTATGGTGTATTCTTTTACCCTTAATCTTTCTTGCCATAGCCTTTCCTGCTCTATTGTTATCGTAGTACCAGTTTTCCCGGAGAATAGTTTGCCACTTATCGTAGTCATAATACATAATATCTGCCAATTCTTGCCTAGTTTCTTCTAGAATTTTAGTCAAATGGTGTTTTTTATTATTAAAAATTTCTTTTTCTAGGGACTTTATTTTGTGTAGTAATCTGTCTGTAGTTTCTTTTCTTTTTTTCTTTTGTATGGAGCTCAATTTTATGATTACACCTCGCATAACAGCCTTGTGGGCGTTCCACAAGGTTGTCTTGGAGACATCTTTAGTGTCGTTCAACTCAAAATACTCAGCAAGTTCCTTCTTTATAGTGGGTAGAGTGTGCTCAGAATTAAGGATGAATTTGTTCAATTTCCACAATTGGGGGGAAGCGGTAGAGTTTTGTAATTTAAATTTTGTGATTAGAGGAGAATGGTCTGACCATATTCTGGGTAGTATTTCTGTTTCAGTTATTAAAGGCAAAGTGAATCTGTCAGTCAGGCAGTAATCAATGCGAGTAAAGGATTTCTGAACTGGAGAGTAATATGTATATTCACGTGATTTGGGGTGAAAACATCTCCATGAATCATAGAGTTCAAAGGACATCAATGCAGGTTGAAGGATGGAGTGTGCTCTCCTGCTACTAGCTGTACAATCTATCTGGACATCTGCTACTGCATTGAAATCTCCAGACACGAATAGATGTCCTTTTTGGAGAGTGTTGATTTTTTTTAATTTTTTATTAATAAATTTCAGTTGGTGAGAATTTGGAGCATATATGTTTGCGAAAGTATATTCCTGAGAGTTGATCTTTCCTTGTACTATCACTAGTCTACCGTCTTCACTGGTAAAAGTCTCCTCAATCACTAAGCCTAGAGTATCTTTAAAAGCAATACTTACTCCAGCTTTCTTTTTATTACCTTTTAGGGTGGAATGAAAAATATTTGAAAATTGATGGAGTTTGAACTTACTTGCTGAGATTTTGGTTAAATGAGTCTCCTGAATACATACAATGTCTGCCTTATGTTCCTTGATTAATTTCTGTAGTAGAAAACGTTTTCTGTAAGAGTTCAGTCCTCTCACGTTAATAGATAAGATGTTACAGTCTTGCATCATTGTTATTAATGAATTTGCAGTTATACATACTATACCAATTTGTCTTACCATCACGAGACCTCCCTGGGTTGTTCATAGGACTACTGCACGACAGACCTCTATATTCAGAAAGAGTAGTTAGGCAATACAACACTTTACACAGCATATCAAAACAAGCTAAAAACTGAAGAAGAAGAAGCAAAAAACTGGTGGGCATCCGGTTCTACCCTCCAATTAATTGCTAGCCCGGAGAATGGGGGTCCAAGAGCCTCCCTGCTGAGACTCCAGGCAAAGGAGCCTTAAGTAGGCAGTTAAACTAATCAACCAAAAACCAAAAGTTAAAAGTTAACAGATAACAGGTCTCAGAACTATCAGTTCCAAGAATAGGACTTGATTGGTGGAGCAACCACAAGTGGTTCAGAATCAAGCCGATTCCCTCAGGGGGAAGAAGTGTAGGCCCTAAGGAAAGAGGCTACTTGGGGGAAAAAAGTATGTGGTGAATACCCATCTGCTCATGTGTCCGAAGAAGCCCCGGCAGAATTTCCTTTTTCCGCTTGGTCAGGAGGTGGAGCAGTGTCCATCTGTTGGGTGGTAGCATTCCTGGGAGCTTGTCTTGGAGAAGCCAGCTGTTTGGACAGGGAGACTTGGTATATTGGCTTATCCTTCCTGGGGTCCCTTGGGATGAAAATTGGGATGTCCCATCTAGCCAACAAGTCGCGTGCTTCCTTTGGGCTTCTGGCAGCGTAGATTGTTCCATTGTCATTTATTAGAAGCTTGGGAGGGAATCCCCAGGAGTAATCAATCTTCCTGTGGCGCAAAGTGGTGGTAACTTCTGAAAATTGCCTCCTGGCATGAAGTGTAGCTTGGGAGAGGTCCTGGTAAAGAATAAGGTCCTGATAAGGGCTGGGCAATTTCCTTCCTCCTCTTGTAGCTGAGAGCATTTTTTCCTTAGCATGGAAAAAATGAATTCTTGTGATTACATCACGAGGGAGGTGTTTGGCCACATGTGAGGGTTTTGGCAGTCGGTGGGCCCTATCAATTACTAGCTCGTTCTCTGGGAGGTCTGGAGCGGTGCATTTAAGAATGTCTTTGACATAATCCTTGAGTTCATTGGTGCTTACCGACTCTGGTACTCCTCTAATTTTGATATTGTTCCGGCGATTCCGGTCTTCATTGTCGGATATCTTCTCCTTCATGAACTTATTTTGTTCTTGGAGTTCCTTATGTGCTCCGACAAGATGGTTGTGTGCTATGGTCATCTGCTCCATCCTTCTTTCCAGTTTAAGGAGTCTGGAATCTGTTTCACCAGCAATCTGCGCGACATGGCCTGCTAGTGATTGTAAATCTCTCCTGACATCTCTTATGTCTTCCTGAATGCCAGCTCTAAAGGAAAGCATAAAGTCTTTTAGGAATTGTTGAGTGACCGGTTGGTCTGACACCGGAAAAGATTCCATAGGATCAACCATCTGTAGCTGTTTGTCACTCTTTTGGGGACGTTGGGGGAGAGAGTTGACATTTTGCAATGTTAATGCGACCGTTTGTTCGTTTGGAGAGGAGTATTGCGAACTTCTGGTATGGTCGGATGCGAACGTTCGTTCGCCTGGAACAGTGGGATGCGAAGGATCGGATGCGTCAAAACGTTCGTCTGGATCAGGGGAACGTTCGCGTACCTGCTTCCCGGCGCTCTGGAAGTCCGCATCGGCCTGCTGCTGTACTACAGGTCCCGGCTTCAGTGGGCTCCGCTCGCGGGACTTCTTGGCCTGCCGCTGCCGCTGGAAGGCATCTTCGTCGCTGTCCTCTTCATACAGCGCTACATGGTCCCTGGGGAATGGTGTGAGAAGAGGATTGTACCTGTTTTTTAGCGGTATGGGAGATGGAGTCCTGTAGCTGGATCTCTCCAGGGCCTCTCCTCTGTGATAGCGGTGGCCATCTTGGTTTTCATCCTCATAGAAGGAAGACAGCTTTCTCAGCGCTGGGGAGCTGTAATTCCTCCCTGTTTTCGCTCTTCTGTACTCCCAGTCGCTTCCAGGGTGTCCTGCCATCTTTCTGGGAAAATTTGGGGCTTCTCAGGATGCTTTTAGTCGCTTTTCTAAGGGTTTCAGGCAGAGAGCTCTGGACTCACACAGCCATGCAGCTCAGCAGCCAGCCACGCCCCTTTCTATGTTAAACCATTACACCATTGAAAAACTGGTTACGTTTGCAATCGAAAGAAAAATGACTATAGTTGAAGAGGTAATGGCCCCTAAACTATGTTCTGGGATGAAAGTTACAGCTTCAGTGAAATCCGTTTGCAAATCGGAGTGATAGATTAGAATCGAGAGCCAACGGTAAGTTTTCTATGTTAAACCATTACACCATTGAAAAACTGGTTACGTTTGCAATCGAAAGAAAAATGACTATAGTTGAAGAGGTAATGGCCCCTAAACTATGTTCTGGGATGAAAGTTACAGCTTCAGTGAAATCCGTTTGCAAATCGGAGTGATAGATTAGAATCGAGAGCCAACGGTAAGTTTTCTATGTTAAACCATTACACCATTGAAAAACTGGTTACGTTTGCAATCGAAAGAAAAAAGACTATAGTTGAAGAGGTAATGGCCCCTAAACTATGTTCTGGGATGAAAGTTACAGCTTCAGTGAAATCCGTTTGCAAATCGGAGTGATAGATTAGAATCGAGAGCCAACGGTAAGTTTTCTATGTTAAACCATTACACCATTGAAAAACTGGTTACGTTTGCAATCGAAAGAAAAATGACTATAGTTGAAGAGGTAATGGCCCCTAAACTATGTTCTGGGATGAAAGTTACAGCTTCAGTGAAATCCGTTTGCAAATCGGAGTGATAGATTAGAATCGAGAGCCAACGGTAAGTTTTCTATGTTAAACCATTACACCATTGAAAAACTGGTTACGTTTGCAATCGAAAGAAAAATGACTATAGTTGAAGAGGTAATGGCCCCTAAACTATGTTCTGGGATGAAAGTTACAGCTTCAGTGAAATCCGTTTGCAAATCGGAGTGATAGATTAGAATCGAGAGCCAACGGTAAGTTTTCTATGTTAAACCATTACACCATTGAAAAACTGGTTACGTTTGCAATCGAAAGAAAAATGACTATAGTTGAAGAGGTAATGGCCCCTAAACTATGTTCTGGGATGAAAGTTACAGCTTCAGTGAAATCCGTTTGCAAATCGGAGTGATAGATTAGAATCGAGAGCCAACGGTAAGTTTTCTATGTTAAACCATTACACCATTGAAAAACTGGTTACGTTTGCAATCGAAAGAAAAATGACTATAGTTGAAGAGGTAATGGCCCCTAAACTATGTTCTGGGATGAAAGTTACAGCTTCAGTGAAATCCGTTTGCAAATCGGAGTGATAGATTAGAATCGAGAGCCAACGGTAAGTTTTCTATGTTAAACCATTACACCATTGAAAAACTGGTTACGTTTGCAATCGAAAGAAAAATGACTATAGTTGAAGAGGTAATGGCCCCTAAACTATGTTCTGGGATGAAAGTTACAGCTTCAGTGAAATCCGTTTGCAAATCGGAGTGATAGATTAGAATCGAGAGCCAACGGTAAGTTTTCTATGTTAAACCATTACACCATTGAAAAACTGGTTACGTTTGCAATCGAAAGAAAAATGACTATAGTTGAAGAGGTAATGGCCCCTAAACTATGTTCTGGGATGAAAGTTACAGCTTCAGTGAAATCCGTTTGCAAATCGGAGTGATAGATTAGAATCGAGAGCCAACGGTAGGTTTTGTATGTTAAACCATTACACCATTGAAAAACTGGTTACGTTTGCAATCGAAAGAAAAATGATTATAGTTGAAGAGGTAATGGCCCCTAAACTATGTTCTGGGATGAAAGTTACAGCTTCAGTGAAATCCGTTTGCAAATCGGAGTGATAGATTAGAATCGAGAGCCAACGGTAGGTTTTGTATGTTAAACCATTACACCATTGAAAAACTGGTTACGTTTGCAATCGAAAGAAAAATGATTATAGTTGAAGAGGTAATGGCCCCTAAACTATGTTCTGGGATGAAAGTTACAGCTTCAGTGAAATCCGTTTGCAAATCGGAGTGATAGATTAGAATCGAGAGCCAACGGTAAGTTTTCTATGTTAAACCATTACACCATTGAAAAACTGGTTACGTTTGCAATCGAAAGAAAAATGACTATAGTTGAAGAGGTAATGGCCCCTAAACTATGTTCT
Source organism: Hyperolius riggenbachi (assembly GCF_040937935.1). Classification (NCBI taxonomy): domain Eukaryota; kingdom Metazoa; phylum Chordata; class Amphibia; order Anura; family Hyperoliidae; genus Hyperolius; species Hyperolius riggenbachi. The sequence continues at coordinate 196,315 of NW_027152361.1, read as the reverse complement.
GGGATGAAAGTTACAGCTTCAGTGAAATCCGTTTGCAAATCGGAGGGATAGATTAGAATCGAGAGCCAACGGTAAGTTTTCTATGTTAAACCATTACACCATTGAAAAACTGGTTACGTTTGCAATCGAAAGAAAAATGACTATAGTTGAAGAGGTAATGGCCCCTAAACTATGTTCTGGGATGAAAGTTACAGCTTCAGTGAAATCCGTTTGCAAATCGGAGTGATAGATTAGAATCGAGAGCCAACGGTAAGTTTTCTATGTTAAACCATTACACCATTGAAAAACTGGTTACGTTTGCAATCGAAAGAAAAATGACTATAGTTGAAGAGGTAATGGCCCCTAAACTATGTTCTGGGATGAAAGTTACAGCTTCAGTGAAATCCGTTTGCAAATCGGAATGATAGATTAGAATCGAGAGCCAACGGTAAGTTTTCTTTGAAAAACTGAACCATTGAAAAACTGGTTACGTTTGCAAACGAAAGAAAAATGACTATAGTTGAAGAGGTAATGGCCCCTAAACTATGTTCTGGGATGAAAGCTACAGCTTCAGTGAAATCCGTTTGCAAATCGGAGTGATAGATTAGAATCGAGAGCCAACGGTAAGTTTTGTATGTTAAACCATTACACCATTGAAAAACTGGTTACGTTTGCAATCGAAAGAAAAATGACTATAGTTGAAGAGGTAATGGCCCCTAAACTATGTTCTGGGATGAAAGTTACAGCTTCAGTGAAATCCGTTTGCAAATCGGAGTGATAGATTAGATTCGAGAGCCAACGGTAAGTTTTCTATGTTAAACCATTACACCATTGAAAAACTGGTTACGTTTGCAATCGAAAGAAAAATGACTATAGTTGAAGAGGTAATGGCCCCTAAACTATGTTCTGGGATGAAAGTTACAGCTTCAGTGAAATCCGTTTGCAAATCGGAGTGATAGATTAGAATCGAGAGCCAACGGTAAGTTTTCTATGTTAAACCATTACACCATTGAAAAACTGGTTACGTTTGCAATCGAAAGAAAAATGACTATAGTTGAAGAGGTAATGGCCCCTAAACTATGTTCTGGGATGAAAGTTACAGCTTCAGTGAAATCCGTTTGCAAATCGGAGTGATAGATTAGAATCGAGAGCCAACGGTAAGTTTTCTATGTTAAACCAATTCCATTTATTTTTATTGAAAAATTTTTACAGTACAGAAGAAAAAGTTATGGTTAGCTTAGAACAGTGTACATGAATTCTTATATAAATTCTTACATAAATTCTTATATGTTAATATAGGTAATATAATAATACAATATTACACGAACCATATAATAATATAATATAACAGCTATAATATAACAAGAATAATATAATAGGTAACCAGCTTTATTAGTAGACATTGCCAGTTCAGATGTTTATTGCAATAATCTAAACACTGTCCCAATAAGTGGGAGTAGTCAAGAACAATACTTGACGTAGGTTGCTAATAAATACTGTGAAGTAAGGGGGTTATAATGTGACAGTACTATATCTAGTCTATCAAATTCCACCAAAATTTTGGGTAAGGAGTCTCGTTCCCAAAGAGTATCCCGTGTCTGATTTTGGGTATCTTATTGGAGTTTCTACTCCATAGGATTTACATGTGTGATGCTTTGTATGATCCTCTCAACCTGGAGAATGGGGGAATCTCACCGCCCTACAGAGACTCTAGGGTATCGTATATCACACATGAGTTCATGTGGATACAGGTCTACAGGGACCAAGGAGTTTCTAGTGATTGATTGTGTGGGTCTATGAGTTTATAAATCTATAAATGTTCCAAGGTATCATTCTGTAATGATGATTGTAAGTTGGAAGGTAAATTATTCCTAAACCTAAAACATAAGTGTTGTAACACTAACAAATAGCTATACTAGGTAAAACCTAGGGAACAACTAAACTATTCTATCCTACAAGCTGTGTAGTGTTGCCTTTGTAGATCCGAAGGTCCAGCGTGCGGGGATGTGTGGACTGAGGTGTATGTACACATTAGATATTGTTAGATACAGTCACAACATTCCCATTATGCATATTGTCCATATTTTCAGAAGTAAAAGGAGGTTGGTCTCGTGAGGTAGACACATATCTGTTCATTGGTTGATCCGTGAGAGGATCTATACACTCAAAATTTCAAGAGTTTTGAGCTCTTGTAAACTGTAGGCCAGAGTCGAGCCCTGCTCAGGAAAGACTTTAGTCCACCACTTCGAATTGCCCAAGCTTTTTCGGCTAATAGGTTTGATTCGACAATTCGTAGGATTTCTCCAATTGTTGGAATAACTACAGATTTCCAATTTACAGCAATTTGATTTCTAGTTACGATAAATATATGGTTGTATATAAGTCTCTCCTGAGGGGGTAGGTCTCTAATCCCTAGATGTAGTAAAGCCATGCCCGAGGGGATAGCTTGTAAGGACACAGGCAATTTCTTCAGGAATCCCTCTATATTGTTTCTTAGTGTTTTTAGTTTTGGACAATCCCAGAGTATATGACCGATGGAACCCGTCATGTTGCATCCCCTCCAGCAAAGAGGTGAGGTATTCATATCAAATTTGGCTATCTTCTCTGGGGACATGTACCACAGCCATATAGTTTTTATTAGGCCCTCGTAATGGTTTACACAGTGTGAAGATTGCTTTACTGACTTCATAGTCAATTCCAATTCTTCCAGGTCTATCTCAGATCCCAAGTAATCCTGCCAGCTTTCTACTTGCCATTTGGGGAATTTTTCTTTTAGAGTTAGTAAGGCTCTATAAAAAATTGATGTGCCTTTAATGTTTTTTCCTTCTGGTTGAAGTAATTTCTTGATTTGTGGGGTAATAGTGATGGGATTATATCGGTATTTCATTAAAAATTTGTTGATTTTGGGATATATGAGAATATCTGTGGAGGGGATATTATAGATTGACATTAAGTCTTCGAATGACTTAATTTCATGTGTATCCAATAGGTCTGTAATCTCCTTTATACCCAAGTCAACCCAATCTTGTAGATCAATATTTCTGATAACTGAGTTAAGAGCAGTTAGAGGGGTATTTATTTCAATGGCTAAAGATTCTTCCTTGGATAGTTTTAGAAACTCTTTCCATAATTTTACTGTGTTGGCTGTAATAGGATTGTAGCTACTTTGTCTGAACTCCCAGACCAACCTTGAATGTAGGAAGAGTCTGTAAGAGTTGTTTGGGAGTTGTTCTTCTTCTATAGAGAGCCATTGTTTAGTTTTATCTTCTAGCCATATTGCTCTAGATTGATCTAGTAGGGTTGCCTTGTAATAAAGCTCGATATTGGGAACTCCCAGGCCTAAATTGGATGTGTGTGTAGTTAAAATTTTGTTGGAAAATCTAGATTTTTTGTTCAGTAAAATAAATTGGTTGAGTAATTTTTGAAGATTGTTAAAGAAGGTTTGAGGGGCTTTGATTGGTAAGTTCCTGAATAGGTAGAGTAGCTGAGGAAGTATTATCATCTTAAAAGCTGCTGCTCTACCCATCCAGGAATACTCCACTTTGGCCAATGCTTCTAGTTTAGTTTTAAATTTCTTCAACCAGGGATTGTAATTTTCTTTGTATAATTGGTTTATTTGTGGGGTCAAGTATATACCCAGGTATTTTATTGCTGTATCGTTCCAAGAGAAGCTGCAGGATTCCTTGAGAGTAATTTTAGTTTTTTGAGGGATAAAACATGGAAGAATAACTGTTTTCGTTTGGTTGAGTTTATAAAAGGAGATACGAGAAAAGTTATTGAGTTCTGTGGTAGCAGCAGGTAAAGATAATAGTGGTTTCTGAAGAAATAAAATGATATCGTCTGCATATAAACTTAGTTTGGTAGTTGATTGGTTTAATTTTATGCCATGGATTTGGGGGTTGTCTCTTATACTCTGGGCTAAGGGTTCTATAGATAAATTGAAAATTAGTGGCGAGAGGGGGCATCCCTGACGGGTTCCATTCTTAATGTTAAAAGTCTGGGATAGAGAGCCAGAAGAGAGGACCTTCGCAGAGGGCTGAGTATATAAGGCTAATATCGCCTTATGTAGGAAGTTGGGGATTCCGAATTTTGTCAGTACTCTTGATAGGTATAGCCAATTGACTCTGTCGAACGCCTTCTCCGCATCAAGTGATACTAATAGAGTAGGCGTTCGACAGAGCCCAACTCTGTAGATCAAAGCAAGTGCCTTGCGTGTGCCATCAGAAGTTGACCTGTTTCTTGTAAAACCTACCTGGTCGGAATGGAGAAGTTGCGGCATAAAGGGGGTTAACCTATTTGCTATGACTTTAGCATATATTTTTATGTCGGAGTTGAGTAGGGAAATGGGTCTATAGTTAGCAGGATCGGAGGGATCCTTGTCTTCCTTGGGGATGGTAGAAATTAAGGCAGAAAGGGACTCTTTAGGGAAAACACCAGTGATTGCTATATCGTTGAACATATCAGTGAGTGGTTTTGCTAAAATAGTTACAAATTTCTTGAAATATTCATTGATATACCCATCTGGGCCAGGGGCTTTGTCATTCTTGAGAGAGTTTATGGCATAGATTATTTCTTGTTGATTGAAGGGGGACCCTAGTACCTTCTTCTCAAAGTCAGGTAGAGAAGGAAGATTAATTTTATCCAGATAGTTATCTATCTCTTGGGTGTTTGGGTTATGGGTGTTTGGGTCTAGTTCTAAATTATAAAGTTTCTCATAATATATAGCAAGGGAGTCTACAATGTCTTGTGGGTGGTATACAGCAGTATTTGATTGGGGATGGATTATTTTAACTATTCTATGGTGTATTCTTTTACCCTTAATCTTTCTTGCCATAGCCTTTCCTGCTCTATTGTTATCGTAGTACCAGTTTTCCCGGAGAATAGTTTGCCACTTATCGTAGTCATAATACATAATATCTGCCAATTCTTGCCTAGTTTCTTCTAGAATTTTAGTCAAATGGTGTTTTTTATTATTAAAAATTTCTTTTTCTAGGGACTTTATTTTGTGTAGTAATCTGTCTGTAGTTTCTTTTCTTTTTTTCTTTTGTATGGAGCTCAATTTTATGATTACACCTCGCATAACAGCCTTGTGGGCGTTCCACAAGGTTGTCTTGGAGACATCTTTAGTGTCGTTCAACTCAAAATACTCAGCAAGTTCCTTCTTTATAGTGGGTAGAGTGTGCTCAGAATTAAGGATGAATTTGTTCAATTTCCACAATTGGGGGGAAGCGGTAGAGTTTTGTAATTTAAATTTTGTGATTAGAGGAGAATGGTCTGACCATATTCTGGGTAGTATTTCTGTTTCAGTTATTAAAGGCAAAGTGAATCTGTCAGTCAGGCAGTAATCAATGCGAGTAAAGGATTTCTGAACTGGAGAGTAATATGTATATTCACGTGATTTGGGGTGAAAACATCTCCATGAATCATAGAGTTCAAAGGACATCAATGCAGGTTGAAGGATGGAGTGTGCTCTCCTGCTACTAGCTGTACAATCTATCTGGACATCTGCTACTGCATTGAAATCTCCAGACACGAATAGATGTCCTTTTTGGAGAGTGTTGATTTTTTTTAATTTTTTATTAATAAATTTCAGTTGGTGAGAATTTGGAGCATATATGTTTGCGAAAGTATATTCCTGAGAGTTGATCTTTCCTTGTACTATCACTAGTCTACCGTCTTCACTGGTAAAAGTCTCCTCAATCACTAAGCCTAGAGTATCTTTAAAAGCAATACTTACTCCAGCTTTCTTTTTATTACCTTTTAGGGTGGAATGAAAAATATTTGAAAATTGATGGAGTTTGAACTTACTTGCTGAGATTTTGGTTAAATGAGTCTCCTGAATACATACAATGTCTGCCTTATGTTCCTTGATTAATTTCTGTAGTAGAAAACGTTTTCTGTAAGAGTTCAGTCCTCTCACGTTAATAGATAAGATGTTACAGTCTTGCATCATTGTTATTAATGAATTTGCAGTTATACATACTATACCAATTTGTCTTACCATCACGAGACCTCCCTGGGTTGTTCATAGGACTACTGCACGACAGACCTCTATATTCAGAAAGAGTAGTTAGGCAATACAACACTTTACACAGCATATCAAAACAAGCTAAAAACTGAAGAAGAAGAAGCAAAAAACTGGTGGGCATCCGGTTCTACCCTCCAATTAATTGCTAGCCCGGAGAATGGGGGTCCAAGAGCCTCCCTGCTGAGACTCCAGGCAAAGGAGCCTTAAGTAGGCAGTTAAACTAATCAACCAAAAACCAAAAGTTAAAAGTTAACAGATAACAGGTCTCAGAACTATCAGTTCCAAGAATAGGACTTGATTGGTGGAGCAACCACAAGTGGTTCAGAATCAAGCCGATTCCCTCAGGGGGAAGAAGTGTAGGCCCTAAGGAAAGAGGCTACTTGGGGGAAAAAAGTATGTGGTGAATACCCATCTGCTCATGTGTCCGAAGAAGCCCCGGCAGAATTTCCTTTTTCCGCTTGGTCAGGAGGTGGAGCAGTGTCCATCTGTTGGGTGGTAGCATTCCTGGGAGCTTGTCTTGGAGAAGCCAGCTGTTTGGACAGGGAGACTTGGTATATTGGCTTATCCTTCCTGGGGTCCCTTGGGATGAAAATTGGGATGTCCCATCTAGCCAACAAGTCGCGTGCTTCCTTTGGGCTTCTGGCAGCGTAGATTGTTCCATTGTCATTTATTAGAAGCTTGGGAGGGAATCCCCAGGAGTAATCAATCTTCCTGTGGCGCAAAGTGGTGGTAACTTCTGAAAATTGCCTCCTGGCATGAAGTGTAGCTTGGGAGAGGTCCTGGTAAAGAATAAGGTCCTGATAAGGGCTGGGCAATTTCCTTCCTCCTCTTGTAGCTGAGAGCATTTTTTCCTTAGCATGGAAAAAATGAATTCTTGTGATTACATCACGAGGGAGGTGTTTGGCCACATGTGAGGGTTTTGGCAGTCGGTGGGCCCTATCAATTACTAGCTCGTTCTCTGGGAGGTCTGGAGCGGTGCATTTAAGAATGTCTTTGACATAATCCTTGAGTTCATTGGTGCTTACCGACTCTGGTACTCCTCTAATTTTGATATTGTTCCGGCGATTCCGGTCTTCATTGTCGGATATCTTCTCCTTCATGAACTTATTTTGTTCTTGGAGTTCCTTATGTGCTCCGACAAGATGGTTGTGTGCTATGGTCATCTGCTCCATCCTTCTTTCCAGTTTAAGGAGTCTGGAATCTGTTTCACCAGCAATCTGCGCGACATGGCCTGCTAGTGATTGTAAATCTCTCCTGACATCTCTTATGTCTTCCTGAATGCCAGCTCTAAAGGAAAGCATAAAGTCTTTTAGGAATTGTTGAGTGACCGGTTGGTCTGACACCGGAAAAGATTCCATAGGATCAACCATCTGTAGCTGTTTGTCACTCTTTTGGGGACGTTGGGGGAGAGAGTTGACATTTTGCAATGTTAATGCGACCGTTTGTTCGTTTGGAGAGGAGTATTGCGAACTTCTGGTATGGTCGGATGCGAACGTTCGTTCGCCTGGAACAGTGGGATGCGAAGGATCGGATGCGTCAAAACGTTCGTCTGGATCAGGGGAACGTTCGCGTACCTGCTTCCCGGCGCTCTGGAAGTCCGCATCGGCCTGCTGCTGTACTACAGGTCCCGGCTTCAGTGGGCTCCGCTCGCGGGACTTCTTGGCCTGCCGCTGCCGCTGGAAGGCATCTTCGTCGCTGTCCTCTTCATACAGCGCTACATGGTCCCTGGGGAATGGTGTGAGAAGAGGATTGTACCTGTTTTTTAGCGGTATGGGAGATGGAGTCCTGTAGCTGGATCTCTCCAGGGCCTCTCCTCTGTGATAGCGGTGGCCATCTTGGTTTTCATCCTCATAGAAGGAAGACAGCTTTCTCAGCGCTGGGGAGCTGTAATTCCTCCCTGTTTTCGCTCTTCTGTACTCCCAGTCGCTTCCAGGGTGTCCTGCCATCTTTCTGGGAAAATTTGGGGCTTCTCAGGATGCTTTTAGTCGCTTTTCTAAGGGTTTCAGGCAGAGAGCTCTGGACTCACACAGCCATGCAGCTCAGCAGCCAGCCACGCCCCTTTCTATGTTAAACCATTACACCATTGAAAAACTGGTTACGTTTGCAATCGAAAGAAAAATGACTATAGTTGAAGAGGTAATGGCCCCTAAACTATGTTCTGGGATGAAAGTTACAGCTTCAGTGAAATCCGTTTGCAAATCGGAGTGATAGATTAGAATCGAGAGCCAACGGTAAGTTTTCTATGTTAAACCATTACACCATTGAAAAACTGGTTACGTTTGCAATCGAAAGAAAAATGACTATAGTTGAAGAGGTAATGGCCCCTAAACTATGTTCTGGGATGAAAGTTACAGCTTCAGTGAAATCCGTTTGCAAATCGGAGTGATAGATTAGAATCGAGAGCCAACGGTAAGTTTTCTATGTTAAACCATTACACCATTGAAAAACTGGTTACGTTTGCAATCGAAAGAAAAAAGACTATAGTTGAAGAGGTAATGGCCCCTAAACTATGTTCTGGGATGAAAGTTACAGCTTCAGTGAAATCCGTTTGCAAATCGGAGTGATAGATTAGAATCGAGAGCCAACGGTAAGTTTTCTATGTTAAACCATTACACCATTGAAAAACTGGTTACGTTTGCAATCGAAAGAAAAATGACTATAGTTGAAGAGGTAATGGCCCCTAAACTATGTTCTGGGATGAAAGTTACAGCTTCAGTGAAATCCGTTTGCAAATCGGAGTGATAGATTAGAATCGAGAGCCAACGGTAAGTTTTCTATGTTAAACCATTACACCATTGAAAAACTGGTTACGTTTGCAATCGAAAGAAAAATGACTATAGTTGAAGAGGTAATGGCCCCTAAACTATGTTCTGGGATGAAAGTTACAGCTTCAGTGAAATCCGTTTGCAAATCGGAGTGATAGATTAGAATCGAGAGCCAACGGTAAGTTTTCTATGTTAAACCATTACACCATTGAAAAACTGGTTACGTTTGCAATCGAAAGAAAAATGACTATAGTTGAAGAGGTAATGGCCCCTAAACTATGTTCTGGGATGAAAGTTACAGCTTCAGTGAAATCCGTTTGCAAATCGGAGTGATAGATTAGAATCGAGAGCCAACGGTAAGTTTTCTATGTTAAACCATTACACCATTGAAAAACTGGTTACGTTTGCAATCGAAAGAAAAATGACTATAGTTGAAGAGGTAATGGCCCCTAAACTATGTTCTGGGATGAAAGTTACAGCTTCAGTGAAATCCGTTTGCAAATCGGAGTGATAGATTAGAATCGAGAGCCAACGGTAAGTTTTCTATGTTAAACCATTACACCATTGAAAAACTGGTTACGTTTGCAATCGAAAGAAAAATGACTATAGTTGAAGAGGTAATGGCCCCTAAACTATGTTCTGGGATGAAAGTTACAGCTTCAGTGAAATCCGTTTGCAAATCGGAGTGATAGATTAGAATCGAGAGCCAACGGTAAGTTTTCTATGTTAAACCATTACACCATTGAAAAACTGGTTACGTTTGCAATCGAAAGAAAAATGACTATAGTTGAAGAGGTAATGGCCCCTAAACTATGTTCTGGGATGAAAGTTACAGCTTCAGTGAAATCCGTTTGCAAATCGGAGTGATAGATTAGAATCGAGAGCCAACGGTAGGTTTTGTATGTTAAACCATTACACCATTGAAAAACTGGTTACGTTTGCAATCGAAAGAAAAATGATTATAGTTGAAGAGGTAATGGCCCCTAAACTATGTTCTGGGATGAAAGTTACAGCTTCAGTGAAATCCGTTTGCAAATCGGAGTGATAGATTAGAATCGAGAGCCAACGGTAGGTTTTGTATGTTAAACCATTACACCATTGAAAAACTGGTTACGTTTGCAATCGAAAGAAAAATGATTATAGTTGAAGAGGTAATGGCCCCTAAACTATGTTCTGGGATGAAAGTTACAGCTTCAGTGAAATCCGTTTGCAAATCGGAGTGATAGATTAGAATCGAGAGCCAACGGTAAGTTTTCTATGTTAAACCATTACACCATTGAAAAACTGGTTACGTTTGCAATCGAAAGAAAAATGACTATAGTTGAAGAGGTAATGGCCCCTAAACTATGTTCTGGGATGAAAGTTACAGCTTCAGTGAAATCCGTTTGCAAATCGGAGGGATAGATTAGAATCGAGAGCCAACGGTAAGTTTTCTATGTTAAACCATTACACCATTGAAAAACTGGTTACGTTTGCAATCGAAAGAAAAATGACTATAGTTGAAGAGGTAATGGCCCCTAAACTATGTTCTGGGATGAAAGTTACAGCTTCAGTGAAATCCGTTTGCAAATCGGAGTGATAGATTAGAATCGAGAGCCAACGGTAAGTTTTCTATGTTAAACCATTACACCATTGAAAAACTGGTTACGTTTGCAATCGAAAGAAAAATGACTATAGTTGAAGAGGTAATGGCCCCTAAACTATGTTCTGGGATGAAAGTTACAGCTTCAGTGAAATCCGTTTGCAAATCGGAGTGATAGATTAGAATCGAGAGCCAACGGTAAGTTTTCTTTGAAAAACTGAACCATTGAAAAACTGGTTACGTTTGCAAACGAAAGAAAAATGACTATAGTTGAAGAGGTAATGGCCCCTAAACTATGTTCTGGGATGAAAGCTACAGCTTCAGTGAAATCCGTTTGCAAATCGGAGTGATAGATTAGAATCGAGAGCCAACGGTAAGTTTTGTATGTTAAACCATTACACCATTGAAAAACTGGTTACGTTTGCAATCGAAAGAAAAATGACTATAGTTGAAGAGGTAATGGCCCCTAAACTATGTTCTGGGATGAAAGTTACAGCTTCAGTGAAATCCGTTTGCAAATCGGAGTGATAGATTAGATTCGAGAGCCAACGGTAAGTTTTCTATGTTAAACCATTACACCATTGAAAAACTGGTTACGTTTGCAATCGAAAGAAAAATGACTATAGTTGAAGAGGTAATGGCCCCTAAACTATGTTCTGGGATGAAAGTTACAGCTTCAGTGAAATCCGTTTGCAAATCGGAGTGATAGATTAGAATCGAGAGCCAACGGTAAGTTTTCTATGTTAAACCATTACACCATTGAAAAACTGGTTACGTTTGCAATCGAAAGAAAAATGACTATAGTTGAAGAGGTAATGGCCCCTAAACTATGTTCTGGGATGAAAGTTACAGCTTCAGTGAAATCCGTTTGCAAATCGGAGTGATAGATTAGAATCGAGAGCCAACGGTAAGTTTTCTATGTTAAACCAATTCCATTTATTTTTATTGAAAAATTTTTACAGTACAGAAGAAAAAGTTATGGTTAGCTTAGAACAGTGTACATGAATTCTTATATAAATTCTTACATAAATTCTTATATGTTAATATAGGTAATATAATAATACAATATTACACGAACCATATAATAATATAATATAACAGCTATAATATAACAAGAATAATATAATAGGTAACCAGCTTTATTAGTAGACATTGCCAGTTCAGATGTTTATTGCAATAATCTAAACACTGTCCCAATAAGTGGGAGTAGTCAAGAACAATACTTGACGTAGGTTGCTAATAAATACTGTGAAGTAAGGGGGTTATAATGTGACAGTACTATATCTAGTCTATCAAATTCCACCAAAATTTTGGGTAAGGAGTCTCGTTCCCAAAGAGTATCCCGTGTCTGATTTTGGGTATCTTATTGGAGTTTCTACTCCATAGGATTTACATGTGTGATGCTTTGTATGATCCTCTCAACCTGGAGAATGGGGGAATCTCACCGCCCTACAGAGACTCTAGGGTATCGTATATCACACATGAGTTCATGTGGATACAGGTCTACAGGGACCAAGGAGTTTCTAGTGATTGATTGTGTGGGTCTATGAGTTTATAAATCTATAAATGTTCCAAGGTATCATTCTGTAATGATGATTGTAAGTTGGAAGGTAAATTATTCCTAAACCTAAAACATAAGTGTTGTAACACTAACAAATAGCTATACTAGGTAAAACCTAGGGAACAACTAAACTATTCTATCCTACAAGCTGTGTAGTGTTGCCTTTGTAGATCCGAAGGTCCAGCGTGCGGGGATGTGTGGACTGAGGTGTATGTACACATTAGATATTGTTAGATACAGTCACAACATTCCCATTATGCATATTGTCCATATTTTCAGAAGTAAAAGGAGGTTGGTCTCGTGAGGTAGACACATATCTGTTCATTGGTTGATCCGTGAGAGGATCTATACACTCAAAATTTCAAGAGTTTTGAGCTCTTGTAAACTGTAGGCCAGAGTCGAGCCCTGCTCAGGAAAGACTTTAGTCCACCACTTCGAATTGCCCAAGCTTTTTCGGCTAATAGGTTTGATTCGACAATTCGTAGGATTTCTCCAATTGTTGGAATAACTACAGATTTCCAATTTACAGCAATTTGATTTCTAGTTACGATAAATATATGGTTGTATATAAGTCTCTCCTGAGGGGGTAGGTCTCTAATCCCTAGATGTAGTAAAGCCATGCCCGAGGGGATAGCTTGTAAGGACACAGGCAATTTCTTCAGGAATCCCTCTATATTGTTTCTTAGTGTTTTTAGTTTTGGACAATCCCAGAGTATATGACCGATGGAACCCGTCATGTTGCATCCCCTCCAGCAAAGAGGTGAGGTATTCATATCAAATTTGGCTATCTTCTCTGGGGACATGTACCACAGCCATATAGTTTTTATTAGGCCCTCGTAATGGTTTACACAGTGTGAAGATTGCTTTACTGACTTCATAGTCAATTCCAATTCTTCCAGGTCTATCTCAGATCCCAAGTAATCCTGCCAGCTTTCTACTTGCCATTTGGGGAATTTTTCTTTTAGAGTTAGTAAGGCTCTATAAAAAATTGATGTGCCTTTAATGTTTTTTCCTTCTGGTTGAAGTAATTTCTTGATTTGTGGGGTAATAGTGATGGGATTATATCGGTATTTCATTAAAAATTTGTTGATTTTGGGATATATGAGAATATCTGTGGAGGGGATATTATAGATTGACATTAAGTCTTCGAATGACTTAATTTCATGTGTATCCAATAGGTCTGTAATCTCCTTTATACCCAAGTCAACCCAATCTTGTAGATCAATATTTCTGATAACTGAGTTAAGAGCAGTTAGAGGGGTATTTATTTCAATGGCTAAAGATTCTTCCTTGGATAGTTTTAGAAACTCTTTCCATAATTTTACTGTGTTGGCTGTAATAGGATTGTAGCTACTTTGTCTGAACTCCCAGACCAACCTTGAATGTAGGAAGAGTCTGTAAGAGTTGTTTGGGAGTTGTTCTTCTTCTATAGAGAGCCATTGTTTAGTTTTATCTTCTAGCCATATTGCTCTAGATTGATCTAGTAGGGTTGCCTTGTAATAAAGCTCGATATTGGGAACTCCCAGGCCTAAATTGGATGTGTGTGTAGTTAAAATTTTGTTGGAAAATCTAGATTTTTTGTTCAGTAAAATAAATTGGTTGAGTAATTTTTGAAGATTGTTAAAGAAGGTTTGAGGGGCTTTGATTGGTAAGTTCCTGAATAGGTAGAGTAGCTGAGGAAGTATTATCATCTTAAAAGCTGCTGCTCTACCCATCCAGGAATACTCCACTTTGGCCAATGCTTCTAGTTTAGTTTTAAATTTCTTCAACCAGGGATTGTAATTTTCTTTGTATAATTGGTTTATTTGTGGGGTCAAGTATATACCCAGGTATTTTATTGCTGTATCGTTCCAAGAGAAGCTGCAGGATTCCTTGAGAGTAATTTTAGTTTTTTGAGGGATAAAACATGGAAGAATAACTGTTTTCGTTTGGTTGAGTTTATAAAAGGAGATACGAGAAAAGTTATTGAGTTCTGTGGTAGCAGCAGGTAAAGATAATAGTGGTTTCTGAAGAAATAAAATGATATCGTCTGCATATAAACTTAGTTTGGTAGTTGATTGGTTTAATTTTATGCCATGGATTTGGGGGTTGTCTCTTATACTCTGGGCTAAGGGTTCTATAGATAAATTGAAAATTAGTGGCGAGAGGGGGCATCCCTGACGGGTTCCATTCTTAATGTTAAAAGTCTGGGATAGAGAGCCAGAAGAGAGGACCTTCGCAGAGGGCTGAGTATATAAGGCTAATATCGCCTTATGTAGGAAGTTGGGGATTCCGAATTTTGTCAGTACTCTTGATAGGTATAGCCAATTGACTCTGTCGAACGCCTTCTCCGCATCAAGTGATACTAATAGAGTAGGCGTTCGACAGAGCCCAACTCTGTAGATCAAAGCAAGTGCCTTGCGTGTGCCATCAGAAGTTGACCTGTTTCTTGTAAAACCTACCTGGTCGGAATGGAGAAGTTGCGGCATAAAGGGGGTTAACCTATTTGCTATGACTTTAGCATATATTTTTATGTCGGAGTTGAGTAGGGAAATGGGTCTATAGTTAGCAGGATCGGAGGGATCCTTGTCTTCCTTGGGGATGGTAGAAATTAAGGCAGAAAGGGACTCTTTAGGGAAAACACCAGTGATTGCTATATCGTTGAACATATCAGTGAGTGGTTTTGCTAAAATAGTTACAAATTTCTTGAAATATTCATTGATATACCCATCTGGGCCAGGGGCTTTGTCATTCTTGAGAGAGTTTATGGCATAGATTATTTCTTGTTGATTGAAGGGGGACCCTAGTACCTTCTTCTCAAAGTCAGGTAGAGAAGGAAGATTAATTTTATCCAGATAGTTATCTATCTCTTGGGTGTTTGGGTTATGGGTGTTTGGGTCTAGTTCTAAATTATAAAGTTTCTCATAATATATAGCAAGGGAGTCTACAATGTCTTGTGGGTGGTATACAGCAGTATTTGATTGGGGATGGATTATTTTAACTATTCTATGGTGTATTCTTTTACCCTTAATCTTTCTTGCCATAGCCTTTCCTGCTCTATTGTTATCGTAGTACCAGTTTTCCCGGAGAATAGTTTGCCACTTATCGTAGTCATAATACATAATATCTGCCAATTCTTGCCTAGTTTCTTCTAGAATTTTAGTCAAATGGTGTTTTTTATTATTAAAAATTTCTTTTTCTAGGGACTTTATTTTGTGTAGTAATCTGTCTGTAGTTTCTTTTCTTTTTTTCTTTTGTATGGAGCTCAATTTTATGATTACACCTCGCATAACAGCCTTGTGGGCGTTCCACAAGGTTGTCTTGGAGACATCTTTAGTGTCGTTCAACTCAAAATACTCAGCAAGTTCCTTCTTTATAGTGGGTAGAGTGTGCTCAGAATTAAGGATGAATTTGTTCAATTTCCACAATTGGGGGGAAGCGGTAGAGTTTTGTAATTTAAATTTTGTGATTAGAGGAGAATGGTCTGACCATATTCTGGGTAGTATTTCTGTTTCAGTTATTAAAGGCAAAGTGAATCTGTCAGTCAGGCAGTAATCAATGCGAGTAAAGGATTTCTGAACTGGAGAGTAATATGTATATTCACGTGATTTGGGGTGAAAACATCTCCATGAATCATAGAGTTCAAAGGACATCAATGCAGGTTGAAGGATGGAGTGTGCTCTCCTGCTACTAGCTGTACAATCTATCTGGACATCTGCTACTGCATTGAAATCTCCAGACACGAATAGATGTCCTTTTTGGAGAGTGTTGATTTTTTTTAATTTTTTATTAATAAATTTCAGTTGGTGAGAATTTGGAGCATATATTTTTGCGAAAGTATATTCCTGAGAGTTGATCTTTCCTTGTACTATCACTAGTCTACCGTCTTCACTGGTAAAAGTCTCCTCAATCACTAAGCCTAGAGTATCTTTAAAAGCAATACTTACTCCAGCTTTCTTTTTATTACCTTTTAGGGTGGAATGAAAAATATTTGAAAATTGATGGAGTTTGAACTTACTTGCTGAGATTTTGGTTAAATGAGTCTCCTGAATACATACAATGTCTGCCTTATGTTCCTTGATTAATTTCTGTAGTAGAAAACGTTTTCTGTAAGAGTTCAGTCCTCTCACGTTAATAGATAAGATGTTACAGTCTTGCATCATTGTTATTAATGAATTTGCAGTTATACATACTATACCAATTTGTCTTACCATCACGAGACCTCCCTGGGTTGTTCATAGGACTACTGCACGACAGACCTCTATATTCAGAAAGAGTAGTTAGGCAATACAACACTTTACACAGCATATCAAAACAAGCTAAAAACTGAAGAAGAAGAAGCAAAAAACTGGTGGGCATCCGGTTCTACCCTCCAATTAATTGCTAGCCCGGAGAATGGGGGTCCAAGAGCCTCCCTGCTGAGACTCCAGGCAAAGGAGCCTTAAGTAGGCAGTTAAACTAATCAACCAAAAACCAAAAGTTAAAAGTTAACAGATAACAGGTCTCAGAACTATCAGTTCCAAGAATAGGACTTGATTGGTGGAGCAACCACAAGTGGTTCAGAATCAAGCCGATTCCCTCAGGGGGAAGAAGTGTAGGCCCTAAGGAAAGAGGCTACTTGGGGGAAAAAAGTATGTGGTGAATACCCATCTGCTCATGTGTCCGAAGAAGCCCCGGCAGAATTTCCTTTTTCCGCTTGGTCAGGAGGTGGAGCAGTGTCCATCTGTTGGGTGGTAGCATTCCTGGGAGCTTGTCTTGGAGAAGCCAGCTGTTTGGACAGGGAGACTTGGTATATTGGCTTATCCTTCCTGGGGTCCCTTGGGATGAAAATTGGGATGTCCCATCTAGCCAACAAGTCGCGTGCTTCCTTTGGGCTTCTGGCAGCGTAGATTGTTCCATTGTCATTTATTAGAAGCTTGGGAGGGAATCCCCAGGAGTAATCAATCTTCCTGTGGCGCAAAGTGGTGGTAACTTCTGAAAATTGCCTCCTGGCATGAAGTGTAGCTTGGGAGAGGTCCTGGTAAAGAATAAGGTCCTGATAAGGGCTGGGCAATTTCCTTCCTCCTCTTGTAGCTGAGAGCATTTTTTCCTTAGCATGGAAAAAATGAATTCTTGTGATTACATCACGAGGGAGGTGTTTGGCCACATGTGAGGGTTTTGGCAGTCGGTGGGCCCTATCAATTACTAGCTCGTTCTCTGGGAGGTCTGGAGCGGTGCATTTAAGAATGTCTTTGACATAATCCTTGAGTTCATTGGTGCTTACCGACTCTGGTACTCCTCTAATTTTGATATTGTTCCGGCGATTCCGGTCTTCATTGTCGGATATCTTCTCCTTCATGAACTTATTTTGTTCTTGGAGTTCCTTATGTGCTCCGACAAGATGGTTGTGTGCTATGGTCATCTGCTCCATCCTTCTTTCCAGTTTAAGGAGTCTGGAATCTGTTTCACCAGCAATCTGCGCGACATGGCCTGCTAGTGATTGTAAATCTCTCCTGACATCTCTTATGTCTTCCTGAATGCCAGCTCTAAAGGAAAGCATAAAGTCTTTTAGGAATTGTTGAGTGACCGGTTGGTCTGACACCGGAAAAGATTCCATAGGATCAACCATCTGTAGCTGTTTGTCACTCTTTTGGGGACGTTGGGGGAGAGAGTTGACATTTTGCAATGTTAATGCGACCGTTTGTTCGTTTGGAGAGGAGTATTGCGAACTTCTGGTATGGTCGGATGCGAACGTTCGTTCGCCTGGAACAGTGGGATGCGAAGGATCGGATGCGTCAAAACGTTCGTCTGGATCAGGGGAACGTTCGCGTACCTGCTTCCCGGCGCTCTGGAAGTCCGCATCGGCCTGCTGCTGTACTACAGGTCCCGGCTTCAGTGGGCTCCGCTCGCGGGACTTCTTGGCCTGCCGCTGCCGCTGGAAGGCATCTTCGTCGCTGTCCTCTTCATACAGCGCTACATGGTCCCTGGGGAATGGTGTGAGAAGAGGATTGTACCTGTTTTTTAGCGGTATGGGAGATGGAGTCCTGTAGCTGGATCTCTCCAGGGCCTCTCCTCTGTGATAGCGGTGGCCATCTTGGTTTTCATCCTCATAGAAGGAAGACAGCTTTCTCAGCGCTGGGGAGCTGTAATTCCTCCCTGTTTTCGCTCTTCTGTACTCCCAGTCGCTTCCAGGGTGTCCTGCCATCTTTCTGGGAAAATTTGGGGCTTCTCAGGATGCTTTTAGTCGCTTTTCTAAGGGTTTCAGGCAGAGAGCTCTGGACTCACACAGCCATGCAGCTCAGCAGCCAGCCACGCCCCTTTCTATGTTAAACCATTACACCATTGAAAAACTGGTTACGTTTGCAATCGAAAGAAAAATGACTATAGTTGAAGAGGTAATGGCCCCTAAACTATGTTCTGGGATGAAAGTTACAGCTTCAGTGAAATCCGTTTGCAAATCGGAGTGATAGATTAGAATCGAGAGCCAACGGTAAGTTTTCTATGTTAAACCATTACACCATTGAAAAACTGGTTACGTTTGCAATCGAAAGAAAAATGACTATAGTTGAAGAGGTAATGGCCCCTAAACTATGTTCTGGGATGAAAGTTACAGCTTCAGTGAAATCCGTTTGCAAATCGGAGTGATAGATTAGAATCGAGAGCCAACGGTAAGTTTTCTATGTTAAACCATTACACCATTGAAAAACTGGTTACGTTTGCAATCGAAAGAAAAAAGACTATAGTTGAAGAGGTAATGGCCCCTAAACTATGTTCTGGGATGAAAGTTACAGCTTCAGTGAAATCCGTTTGCAAATCGGAGTGATAGATTAGAATCGAGAGCCAACAGTAAGTTTTCTATGTTAAACCATTACACCATTGAAAAACTGGTTACGTTTGCAATCGAAAGAAAAATGACTATAGTTGAAGAGGTAATGGCCCCTAAACTATGTTCTGGGATGAAAGTTACAGCTTCAGTGAAATCCGTTTGCAAATCGGAGTGATAGATTAGAATCGAGAGCCAACGGTAAGTTTTCTATGTTAAACCATTACACCATTGAAAAACTGGTTACGTTTGCAATCGAAAGAAAAATGACTATAGTTGAAGAGGTAATGGCCCCTAAACTATGTTCTGGGATGAAAGTTACAGCTTCAGTGAAATCCGTTTGCAAATCGGAGTGATAGATTAGAATCGAGAGCCAACGGTAAGTTTTCTATGTTAAACCATTACACCATTGAAAAACTGGTTACGTTTGCAATCGAAAGAAAAATGACTATAGTTGAAGAGGTAATGGCCCCTAAACTATGTTCTGGGATGAAAGTTACAGCTTCAGTGAAATCCGTTTGCAAATCGGAGTGATAGATTAGAATCGAGAGCCAACGGTAAGTTTTCTATGTTAAACCATTACACCATTGAAAAACTGGTTACGTTTGCAATCGAAAGAAAAATGACTATAGTTGAAGAGGTAATGGCCCCTAAACTATGTTCTGGGATGAAAGTTACAGCTTCAGTGAAATCCGTTTGCAAATCGGAGTGATAGATTAGAATCGAGAGCCAACGGTAAGTTTTCTATGTTAAACCATTACACCATTGAAAAACTGGTTACGTTTGCAATCGAAAGAAAAATGACTATAGTTGAAGAGGTAATGGCCCCTAAACTATGTTCTGGGATGAAAGTTACAGCTTCAGTGAAATCCGTTTGCAAATCGGAGTGATAGATTAGAATCGAGAGCCAACGGTAGGTTTTGTATGTTAAACCATTACACCATTGAAAAACTGGTTACGTTTGCAATCGAAAGAAAAATGATTATAGTTGAAGAGGTAATGGCCCCTAAACTATGTTCTGGGATGAAAGTTACAGCTTCAGTGATATCCGTTTGCAAATCGGAGTGATAGATTAGAATCGAGAGCCAACGGTAAGTTTTCTATGTTAAACCATTACACCATTGAAAAACTGGTTACGTTTGCAATCGAAAGAAAAATGACTATAGTTGAAGAGGTAATGGCCCCTAAACTATGTTCTGGGATGAAAGTTACAGCTTCAGTGAAATCCGTTTGCAAATCGGAGTGATAGATTAGAATCGAGAGCCAACGGTAGGTTTTGTATGTTAAACCATTACACCATTGAAAAACTGGTTACGTTTGCAATCGAAAGAAAAATGATTATAGTTGAAGAGGTAATGGCCCCTAAACTATGTTCTGGGATGAAAGTTACAGCTTCAGTGAAATCCGTTTGCAAATCGGAGTGATAGATTAGAATCGAGAGCCAACGGTAAGTTTTCTATGTTAAACCATTACACCATTGAAAAACTGGTTCCGTTTGCAATCGAAAGAAAAATGATTATAGTTGAAGAGGTAATGGCCCCTAAACTATGTTCTGGGATGAAAGTTACAGCTTCAGTGAAATCCGTTTGCAAATCGGAGTGATAGATTAGAATCGAGAGCCAACGGTAAGTTTTCTATGTTAAACCATTACACCATTGAAAAACTGGTTACGTTTGCAATCGAAAGAAAAATGACTATAGTTGAAGAGGTAATGGCCCCTAAACTATGTTCTGGGATGAAAGTTACAGCTTCAGTGAAATCCGTTTGCAAATCGGAGTGATAGATTAGAATCGAGAGCCAACGGTAGGTTTTGTATGTTAAACCATTACACCATTGAAAAACTGGTTACGTTTGCAATCGAAAGAAAAATGATTATAGTTGAAGAGGTAATGGCCCCTAAACTATGTTCTGGGATGAAAGTTACAGCTTCAGTGAAATCCGTTTGCAAATCGGAGTGATAGATTAGAATCGAGAGCCAACGGTAAGTTTTCTATGTTAAACCATTACACCATTGAAAAACTGGTTACGTTTGCAATCGAAAGAAAAATGACTATAGTTGAAGAGGTAATGGCCCCTAAACTATGTTCTGGGATGAAAGTTACAGCTTCAGTGAAATCCGTTTGCAAATCGGAGTGATAGATTAGAATCGAGAGCCAACGGTAAGTTTTCTATGTTAAACCATTACACCATTGAAAAACTGGTTACGTTTGCAATCGAAAGAAAAATGACTATAGTTGAAGAGGTAATGGCCCCTAAACTATGTTCTGGGATGAAAGTTACAGCTTCAGTGAAATCCGTTTGCAAATCGGAGTGATAGATTAGAATCGAGAGCCAACGGTAAGTTTTCTATGTTAAACCATTACACCATTGAAAAACTGGTTACGTTTGCAATCGAAAGAAAAATGATTATAGTTGAAGAGGTAATGGCCCCTAAACTATGTTCTGGGATGAAAGTTACAGCTTCAGTGAAATCCGTTTGCAAATCGGAGTGATAGATTAGAATCGAGAGCCAACGGTAAGTTTTCTATGTTAAACCATTACACCATTGAAAAACTGGTTACGTTTGCAATCGAAAGAAAAATGACTATAGTTGAAGAGGTAATGGCCCCTAAACTATGTTCTGGGATGAAAGTTACAGCTTCAGTGAAATCCGTTTGCAAATCGGAGTGATAGATTAGAATCGAGAGCCAACGGTAAGTTTTCTATGTTAAACCATTACACCATTGAAAAACTGGTTACGTTTGCAATCGAAAGAAAAATGACTATAGTTGAAGAGGTAATGGCCCCTAAACTATGTTCTGGGATGAAAGTTACAGCTTCAGTGAAATCCGTTTGCAAATCGGAGTGATAGATTAGAATCGAGAGCCAACGGTAAGTTTTCTACGAAAAACTGAACCATTGAAAAACTGGATACGTTTGCAAACGAAAGAAAAATGACTATAGTTGAAGAGGTAATGGCCCCTAAACTATGTTCTGGGATGAAAGCTACAGCTTCAGTGAAATCCGTTTGCAAATCGGAGTGATAGATTAGAATCGAGAGCCAACGGTAAGTTTTGTATGTTAAACCATTACACCATTGAAAAACTGGTTACGTTTGCAATCGAAAGAAAAATGACTATAGTTGAAGAGGTAATGGCCCCTAAACTATGTTCTGGGATGAAAGTTACAGCTTCAGTGAAATCCGTTTGCAAATCGGAGTGATAGATTAGATTCGAGAGCCAACGGTAAGTTTTCTATGTTAAACCATTACACCATTGAAAAACTGGTTACGTTTGCAATCGAAAGAAAAATGACTATAGTTGAAGAGGTAATGGCCCCTAAACTATGTTCTGGGATGAAAGTTACAGCTTCAGTGAAATCCGTTTGCAAATCGGAGTGATAGATTAGAATCGAGAGCCAACGGTAAGTTTTCTATGTTAAACCATTACACCATTGAAAAACTGGTTACGTTTGCAATCGAAAGAAAAATGACTACAGTTGAAGAGGTAATGGCCCCTAAACTATGTTCTGGGATGAAAGTTACAGCTTCAGTGAAATCCGTTTGCAAATCGGAGTGATAGATTAGAATCGAGAGCCAACGGTAAGTTTTCTATGTTAAACCATTACACCATTGAAAAACTGGTTACGTTTGCAATCGAAAGAAAAATGACTATAGTTGAAGAGGTAATGGCCCCTAAACTATGTTCTGGGATGAAAGTTACAGCTTCAGTGAAATCCGTTTGCAAATCGGAGTGATAGATTAGAATCGAGAGCCAACGGTAAGTTTTCTATGTTAAACCATTACACCATTGAAAAACTGGTTACGTTTGCAATCGAAAGAAAAATGACTATAGTTGAAGAGGTAATGGCCCCTAAACTATGTTCTGGGATGAATGTTACAGCTTCAGTGAAATACGTTTGCAAATCGGAGTGATAGATTAGAATCGAGAGCCAACGGTAAGTTTTCTATGTTAAACCATTACACCATTGAAAAACTGGTTACGTTTGCAATCGAAAGAAAAAAGACTATAGTTGAAGAGGTAATGGCCCCTAAACTATGTTCTGGGATGAAAGTTACAGCTTCAGTGAAATCCGTTTGCAAATCGGAGTGATAGATTAGAATCGAGAGCCAACGGTAAGTTTTCTATGTTAAACCATTACACCATTGAAAAACTGGTTACGTTTGCAATCGAAAGAAAAATGACTATAGTTGAAGAGGTAATGGCCCCTAAACTATGTTCTGGGATGAAAGTTACAGCTTCAGTGAAATCCGTTTGCAAATCGGAGTGATAGATTAGAATCGAGAGCCAACGGTAAGTTTTCTATGTTAAACCATTACACCATTGAAAAACTGGTTACGTTTGCAATCGAAAGAAAAATGACTATAGTTGAAGAGGTAATGGCCCCTAAACTATGTTCTGGGATGAAAGTTACAGCTTCAGTGAAATCCGTTTGCAAATCGGAGTGATAGATTAGAATCGAGAGCCAACGGTAAGTTTTCTATGTTAAACCATTACACCATTGAAAAACTGGTTACGTTTGCAATCGAAAGAAAAATGACTATAGTTGAAGAGGTAATGGCCCCTAAACTATGTTCTGGGATGAAAGTTACAACTTCAGTGAAATCCGTTTGCAAATCGGAGTGATAGATTAGAATCGAGAGCCAACGGTAAGTTTTCTATGTTAAACCATTACACCATTGAAAAACTGGTTACGTTTGCAATCGAAAGAAAAATGACTATAGTTGAAGAGGTAATGGCCCCTAAACTATGTTCTGGGATGAAAGTTACAGCTTCAGTGAAATCCGTTTGCAAATCGGAGTGATAGATTAGAATCGAGAGCCAACGGTAAGTTTTCTATGTTAAACCATTACACCATTGAAAAACTGGTTACGTTTGCAATCGAAAGAAAAATGACTATAGTTGAAGAGGTAATGGCCCCTAAACTATGTTCTGGGATGAAAGTTACAGCTTCAGTGAAATCCGTTTGCAAATCGGAGTGATAGATTAGAATCGAGAGCCAACGGTAAGTTTTCTATGTTAAACCATTACACCATTGAAAAACTGGTTACGTTTGCAATCGAAAGAAAAATGACTATAGTTGAAGAGGTAATGGCCCCTAAACTATGTTCTGGGATGAAAGTTACAGCTTCAGTGAAATCCGTTTGCAAATCGGAGTGATAGATTAGAATCGAGAGCCAACGGTAAGTTTTCTATGTTAAACCATTACACCATTGAAAAACTGGTTACGTTTGCAATCGAAAGAAAAATGACTATAGTTGAAGAGGTAATGGCCCCTAAACTATGTTCTGGGATGAAAGTTACAGCTTCAGTGAAATCCGTTTGCAAATCGGAGTGATAGATTAGAATCGAGAGCCAACGGTAGGTTTTGTATGTTAAACCATTACACCATTGAAAAACTGGTTACGTTTGCAATCGAAAGAAAAATGATTATAGTTGAAGAGGTAATGGCCCCTAAACTATGTTCTGGGATGAAAGTTACAGCTTCAGTGAAATCCGTTTGCAAATCGGAGTGATAGATTAGAATCGAGAGCCAACGGTAAGTTTTCTATGTTAAACCATTACACCATTGAAAAACTGGTTACGTTTGCAATCGAAAGAAAAATGACTATAGTTGAAGAGGTAATGGCCCCTAAACTATGTTCTGGGATGAAAGTTACAGCTTCAGTGAAATCCGTTTGCAAATCGGAGTGATAGATTAGAATCGAGAGCCAACGGTAGGTTTTGTATGTTAAACCATTACACCATTGAAAAACTGGTTACGTTTGCAATCGAAAGAAAAATGATTATAGTTGAAGAGGTAATGGCCCCTAAACTATGTTCTGGGATGAAAGTTACAGCTTCAGTGAAATCCGTTTGCAAATCGGAGTGATAGATTAGAATCGAGAGCCAACGGTAAGTTTTCTATGTTAAACCATTACACCATTGAAAAACTGGTTACGTTTGCAATCGAAAGAAAAATGATTATAGTTGAAGAGGTAATGGCCCCTAAACTATGTTCTGGGATGAAAGTTACAGCTTCAGTGAAATCCGTTTGCAAATCGGAGTGATAGATTAGAATCGAGAGCCAACGGTAAGTTTTCTATGTTAAACCATTACACCATTGAAAAACTGGTTACGTTTGCAATCGAAAGAAAAATGACTATAGTTGAAGAGGTAATGGCCCCTAAACTATGTTCTGGGATGAAAGTTACAGCTTCAGTGAAATCCGTTTGCAAATCGGAGTGATAGATTAGAATCGAGAGCCAACGGTAGGTTTTGTATGTTAAACCATTACACCATTGAAAAACTGGTTACGTTTGCAATCGAAAGAAAAATGATTATAGTTGAAGAGGTAATGGCCCCTAAACTATGTTCTGGGATGAAAGTTACAGCTTCAGTGAAATCCGTTTGCAAATCGGAGTGATAGATTAGAATCGAGAGCCAACGGTAAGTTTTCTATGTTAAGCCATTACACCATTGAAAAACTGGTTACGTTTGCAATCGAAAGAAAAATGACTATAGTTGAAGAGGTAATGGCCCCTAAACTATGTTCTGGGATGAAAGTTACAGCTTCAGTGAAATCCGTTTGCAAATCGGAGTGATAGATTAGAATCGAGAGCCAACGGTATGTTTTCTATGTTAAACCATTACACCATTGAAAAACTGGTTACGTTTGCAATCGAAAGAAAAATGACTATAGTTGAAGAGGTAATGGCCCCTAAACTATGTTCTGGGATGAAAGTTACAGCTTCAGTGAAATCCGTTTGCAAATCGGAGTGATAGATTAGAATCGAGAGCCAACGGTAAGTTTTCTATGTTAAACCATTACACCATTGAAAAACTGGTTACGTTTGCAATCGAAAGAAAAATGACTATAGTTGAAGAGGTAATGGCCCCTAAACTATGTTCTGGGATGAAAGTTACAGCTTCAGTGAAATCCGTTTGCAAATCGGAGTGATAGATTAGAATCGAGAGCCAACGGTAAGTTTTCTATGAAAAACTGAACCATTGAAAAACTGGTTACGTTTGCAAACGAAAGAAAAATGACTATAGTTGAAGAGGTAATGGCCCCTAAACTATGTTCTGGGATGAAAGCTACAGCTTCAGTGAAATCCGTTTGCAAATCGGAGTGATAGATTAGAATCGAGAGCCAACGGTAAGTTTTGTATGTTAAACCATTACACCATTGAAAAACTGGTTACGTTTGCAATCGAAAGAAAAATGACTATAGTTGAAGAGGTAATGGCCCCTAAACTATGTTCTGGGATGAAAGTTACAGCTTCAGTGAAATCCGTTTGCAAATCGGAGTGATAGATTAGATTCGAGAGCCAACGGTAAGTTTTCTATGTTAAACCATTACACCATTGAAAAACTGGTTACGTTTGCAATCGAAAGAAAAATGACTATAGTTGAAGAGGTAATGGCCCCTAAACTATGTTCTGGGATGAAAGTTACAGCTTCAGTGAAATCCGTTTGCAAATCGGAGTGATAGATTAGAATCGAGAGCCAACGGTAAGTTTTCTATGTTAAACCATTACACCATTGAAAAACTGGTTACGTTTGCAATCGAAAGAAAAATGACTATAGTTGAAGAGGTAATGGCCCCTAAACTATGTTCTGGGATGAAAGTTACAGCTTCAGTGAAATCCGTTTGCAAATCGGAGTGATAGATTAGAATCGAGAGCCAACGGTAAGTTTTCTATGTTAAACCATTACACCATTGAAAAACTGGTTACGTTTGCAATCGAAAGAAAAATGACTATAGTTGAAGAGGTAATGGCCCCTAAACTATGTTCTGGGATGAAAGTTACAGCTTCAGTGAAATCCGTTTGCAAATCGGAGTGATAGATTAGAATCGAGAGCCAACGGTAAGTTTTCTATGTTAAACCATTACACCATTGAAAAACTGGTTACGTTTGCAATCGAAAGAAAAATGACTATAGTTGAAGAGGTAATGGCCCCTAAACTATGTTCTGGGATGAAAGTTACAGCTTCAGTGAAATCCGTTTGCAAATCGGAGTGATAGATTAGAATCGAGAGCCAACGGTAAGTTTTCTATGTTAAACCATTACACCATTGAAAAACTGGTTACGTTTGCAATCGAAAGAAAAAAGACTATAGTTGAAGAGGTAATGGCCCCTAAACTATGTTCTGGGATGAAAGTTACAGCTTCAGTGAAATCCGTTTGCAAATCGGAGTGATAGATTAGATTCGAGAGCCAACGGTAAGTTTTCTATGTTAAACCATTACACCATTGAAAAACTGGTTACGTTTGCAATCGAAAGAAAAAAGACTATAGTTGAAGAGGTAATGGCCCCTAAACTATGTTCTGGGATGAAAGTTACAGCTTCAGTGAAATCCGTTTGCAAATCGGAGTGATAGATTAGAATCGAGAGCCAACGGTAAGTTTTCTATGTTAAACCATTACACCATTGAAAAACTGGTTACGTTTGCAATCGAAAGAAAAATGACTATAGTTGAAGAGGTAATGGCCCCTAAACTATGTTCTGGGATGAAAGTTACAGCTTCAGTGAAATCCGTTTGCAAATCGGAGTGATAGATTAGAATCGAGAGCCAACGGTAAGTTTTCTATGTTAAACCATTACACCATTGAAAAACTGGTTACGTTTGCAATCGAAAGAAAAATGACTATAGTTGAAGAGGTAATGGCCCCTAAACTATGTTCTGGGATGAAAGTTACAGCTTCAGTGAAATCCGTTTGCAAATCGGAGTGATAGATTAGAATCGAGAGCCAACGGTAAGTTTTCTATGTTAAACCATTACACCATTGAAAAACTGGTTACGTTTGCAATCGAAAGAAAAATGACTATAGTTGAAGAGGTAATGGCCCCTAAACTATGTTCTGGGATGAAAGTTACAGCTTCAGTGAAATCCGTTTGCAAATCGGAGTGATAGATTAGAATCGAGAGCCAACGGTAAGTTTTCTATGTTAAACCATTACACCATTGAAAAACTGGTTACGTTTGCAATCGAAAGAAAAATGACTATAGTTGAAGAGGTAATGGCCCCTAAACTATGTTCTGGGATGAAAGTTACAGCTTCAGTGAAATCCGTTTGCAAATCGGAGTGATAGATTAGAATCGAGAGCCAACGGTAAGTTTTCTATGTTAAACCATTACA
The DNA here is from genome assembly GCF_040937935.1 of Hyperolius riggenbachi. NCBI lineage: Eukaryota > Metazoa > Chordata > Amphibia > Anura > Hyperoliidae > Hyperolius > Hyperolius riggenbachi. Next base: position 168,497 of record NW_027152361.1, on the reverse strand, counting down.
CCATTGAAAAACTGGTTACGTTTGCAATCGAAAGAAAAATGACTATAGTTGAAGAGGTAATGGCCCCTAAACTATGTTCTGGGATGAAAGTTACAGCTTCAGTGAAATCCGTTTGCAAATCGGAGTGATAGATTAGAATCGAGAGCCAACGGTAAGTTTTCTATGTTAAACCATTACACCATTGAAAAACTAGTTACGTTTGCAATCGAAAGAAAAAAGACTATAGTTGAAGAGGTAATGGCCCCTAAACTATGTTCTGGGATGAAAGTTACAGCTTCAGTGAAATCCGTTTGCAAATCGGAGTGATAGATTAGATTCGAGAGCCAACGGTAAGTTTTCTATGTTAAACCATTACACCATTGAAAAACTGGTTACGTTTGCAATCGAAAGAAAAATGACTATAGTTGAAGAGGTAATGGCCCCTAAACTATGTTCTGGGATGAAAGTTACAGCTTCAGTGAAATCCGTTTGCAAATCGGAGTGATAGATTAGAATCGAGAGCCAACGGTAAGTTTTCTATGTTAAACCATTACACCATTGAAAAACTGGTTACGTTTGCAATCGAAAGAAAAATGACTATAGTTGAAGAGGTAATGGCCCCTAAACTATGTTCTGGGATGAAAGTTACAGCTTCAGTGAAATCCGTTTGCAAATCGGAGTGATAGATTAGAATCGAGAGCCAACGGTAAGTTTTCTATGTTAAACCATTACACCATTGAAAAACTGGTTACGTTTGCAATCGAAAGAAAAATGACTATAGTTGAAGAGGTAATGGCCCCTAAACTATGTTCTGGGATGAAAGTTACAGCTTCAGTGAAATCCGTTTGCAAATCGGAGTGATAGATTAGAATCGAGAGCCAACGGTAAGTTTTCTATGTTAAACCATTACACCATTGAAAAACTGGTTACGTTTGCAATCGAAAGAAAAATGACTATAGTTGAAGAGGTAATGGCCCCTAAACTATGTTCTGGGATGAAAGTTACAGCTTCAGTGAAATCCGTTTGCAAATCGGAGTGATAGATTAGAATCGAGAGCCAACGGTAGGTTTTGTATGTTAAACCATTACACCATTGAAAAACTGGTTACGTTTGCAATCGAAAGAAAAATGATTATAGTTGAAGAGGTAATGGCCCCTAAACTATGTTCTGGGATGAAAGTTACAGCTTCAGTGAAATCCGTTTGCAAATCGGAGTGATAGATTAGAATCGAGAGCCAACGGTAAGTTTTCTATGTTAAACCATTACACCATTGAAAAACTGGTTACGTTTGCAATCGAAAGAAAAATGACTATAGTTGAAGAGGTAATGGCCCCTAAACTATGTTCTGGGATGAAAGTTACAGCTTCAGTGAAATCCGTTTGCAAATCGGAGTGATAGAATAGAATCGAGAGCCAACGGTACGTTTTCTATGTTAAACCATTACACCATTGAAAAACTGGTTACGTTTGCAATCGAAAGAAAAATGACTATAGTTGAAGAGGTAATGGCCCCTAAACTATGTTCTGGGATGAAAGTTACAGCTTCAGTGAAATCCGTTTGCAAATCGGAGTGATAGATTAGAATCGAGAGCCAACGGTAGGTTTTGTATGTTAAACCATTAAACCATTGAAAAACTGGTTACGTTTGCAATCGAAAGAAAAATGATTATAGTTGAAGAGGTAATGGCCCCTAAACTATGTTCTGGGATGAAAGTTACAGCTTCAGTGAAATCCGTTTGCAAATCGGAGTGATAGATTAGAATCGAGAGCCAACGGTAAGTTTTCTATGTTAAACCATTACACCATTGAAAAACTGGTTACGTTTGCAATCGAAAGAAAAATGACTATAGTTGAAGAGGTAATGGCCCCTAAACTATGTTCTGGGATGAAAGTTACAGCTTCAGTGAAATCCGTTTGCAAATCGGAGTGATAGATTAGAATCGAGAGCCAACGGTAGGTTTTGTATGTTAAACCATTACACCATTGAAAAACTGGTTACGTTTGCAATCGAAAGAAAAATGATTAAAGTTGAAGAGGTAATGGCCCCTAAACTATGTTCTGGGATGAAAGTTACAGCTTCAGTGAAATCCGTTTGCAAATCGGAGTGATAGATTAGAATCGAGAGCCAACGGTAAGTTTTCTATGTTAAACCATTACACCATTGAAAAACTGGTTACGTTTGCAATCGAAAGAAAAATGACTATAGTTGAAGAGGTAATGGCCCCTAAACTATGTTCTGGGATGAAAGTTACAGCTTCAGTGAAATCCGTTTGCAAATCGGAGTGATAGATTAGAATCGAGAGCCAACGGTAAGTTTTCTATGTTAAACCATTACACCATTGAAAAACTGGTTACGTTTGCAATCGAAAGAAAAATGACTATAGTTGAAGAGGTAATGGCCCCTAAACTATGTTCTGGGATGAAAGTTACAGCTTCAGTGAAATCCGTTTGCAAATCGGAGTGATAGATTAGAATCGAGAGCCAACGGTAAGTTTTCTATGTTAAACCATTACACCATTGAAAAACTGGTTACGTTTGCAATCGAAAGAAAAATGACTATAGTTGAAGAGGTAATGGCCCCTAAACTATGTTCTGGGATGAAAGTTACAGCTTCAGTGAAATCCGTTTGCAAATCGGAGTGATAGATTAGAATCGAGAGCCAACGGTAAGTTTTCTATGAAAAACTGAACCATTGAAAAACTGGTTACGTTTGCAAACGAAAGAAAAATGACTATAGTTGAAGAGGTAATGGCCCCTAAACTATGTTCTGGGATGAAAGCTACAGCTTCAGTGAAATCCGTTTGCAAATCGGAGTGATAGATTAGAATCGAGAGCCAACGGTAAGTTTTGTATGTTAAACCATTACACCATTGAAAAACTGGTTACGTTTGCAATCGAAAGAAAAATGACTATAGTTGAAGAGGTAATGGCCCCTAAACTATGTTCTGGGATGAAAGTTACAGCTTCAGTGAAATCCGTTTGCAAATCGGAGTGATAGATTAGATTCGAGAGCCAACGGTAAGTTTTCTATGTTAAACCATTACACCATTGAAAAACTGGTTACGTTTGCAATCGAAAGAAAAATGACTATAGTTGAAGAGGTAATGGCCCCTAAACTATGTTCTGGGATGAAAGTTACAGCTTCAGTGAAATCCGTTTGCAAATCGGAGTGATAGATTAGAATCGAGAGCCAACGGTAAGTTTTCTATGTTAAACCATTACACCATTGAAAAACTGGTTACGTTTGCAATCGAAAGAAAAATGACTATAGTTGAAGAGGTAATGGCCCCTAAACTATGTTCTGGGATGAAAGTTACAGCTTCAGTGAAATCCGTTTGCAAATCGGAGTGATAGATTAGAATCGAGAGCCAACGGTAAGTTTTCTATGTTAAACCATTACACCATTGAAAAACTGGTTACGTTTGCAATCGAAAGAAAAATGACTATAGTTGAAGAGGTAATGGCCCCTAAACTATGTTCTGGGATGAAAGTTACAGCTTCAGTGAAATCCGTTTGCAAATCGGAGTGATAGATTAGAATCGAGAGCCAACGGTAAGTTTTCTATGTTAAACCATTACACCATTGAAAAACTGGTTACGTTTGCAATCGAAAGAAAAATGACTATAGTTGAAGAGGTAATGGCCCCTAAACTATGTTCTGGGATGAAAGTTACAGCTTCAGTGAAATCCGTTTGCAAATCGGAGTGATAGATTAGAATCGAGAGCCAACGGTAAGTTTTCTATGTTAAACCATTACACCATTGAAAAACTGGTTACGTTTGCAATCGAAAGAAAAATGACTATAGTTGAAGAGGTAATGGCCCCTAAACTATGTTCTGGGATGAAAGTTACAGCTTCAGTGAAATCCGTTTGCAAATCGGAGTGATAGATTAGATTCGAGAGCCAACGGTAAGTTTTCTATGTTAAACCATTACACCATTGAAAAACTGGTTACGTTTGCAATCGAAAGAAAAATGACTATAGTTGAAGAGGTAATGGCCCCTAAACTATGTTCTGGGATGAAAGTTACAGCTTCAGTGAAATCCGTTTGCAAATCGGAGTGATAGATTAGAATCGAGAGCCAACGGTAAGTTTTCTATGTTAAACCATTACACCATTGAAAAACTGGTTACGTTTGCAATCGAAAGAAAAATGACTATAGTTGAAGAGGTAATGGCCCCTAAACTATGTTCTGGGATGAAAGTTACAGCTTCAGTGAAATCCGTTTGCAAATCGGAGTGATAGATTAGAATCGAGAGCCAACGGTAAGTTTTCTATGTTAAACCATTACACCATTGAAAAACTGGTTACGTTTGCAATCGAAAGAAAAATGACTATAGTTGAAGAGGTAATGGCCCCTAAACTATGTTCTGGGATGAAAGTTACAGCTTCAGTGAAATCCGTTTGCAAATCGGAGTGATAGATTAGAATCGAGAGCCAACGGTAAGTTTTCTATGTTAAACCATTACACCATTGAAAAACTGGTTACGTTTGCAATCGAAAGAAAAATGACTATAGTTGAAGAGGTAATGGCCCCTAAACTATGTTCTGGGATGAAAGTTACAGCTTCAGTGAAATCCGTTTGCAAATCGGAGTGATAGATTAGAATCGAGAGCCAACGGTAAGTTTTCTATGTTAAACCATTACACCATTGAAAAACTGGTTACGTTTGCAATCGAAAGAAAAATGACTATAGTTGAAGAGGTAATGGCCCCTAAACTATGTTCTGGGATGAAAGTTACAGCTTCAGTGAAATCCGTTTGCAAATCGGAGTGATAGATTAGAATCGAGAGCCAACGGTAGGTTTTGTATGTTAAACCATTACACCATTGAAAAACTGGTTACGTTTGCAATCGAAAGAAAAATGATTATAGTTGAAGAGGTAATGGCCCCTAAACTATGTTCTGGGATGAAAGTTACAGCTTCAGTGAAATCCGTTTGCAAATCGGAGTGATAGATTAGAATCGAGAGCCAACGGTAAGTTTTCTATGTTAAACCATTACACCATTGAAAAACTGGTTACGTTTGCAATCGAAAGAAAAATGACTATAGTTGAAGAGGTAATGGCCCCTAAACTATGTTCTGGGATGAAAGTTACAGCTTCAGTGAAATCCGTTTGCAAATCGGAGTGATAGAATAGAATCGAGAGCCAACGGTACGTTTTCTATGTTAAACCATTACACCATTGAAAAACTGGTTACGTTTGCAATCGAAAGAAAAATGACTATAGTTGAAGAGGTAATGGCCCCTAAACTATGTTCTGGGATGAAAGTTACAGCTTCAGTGAAATCCGTTTGCAAATCGGAGTGATAGATTAGAATCGAGAGCCAACGGTAGGTTTTGTATGTTAAACCATTAAACCATTGAAAAACTGGTTACGTTTGCAATCGAAAGAAAAATGATTATAGTTGAAGAGGTAATGGCCCCTAAACTATGTTCTGGGATGAAAGTTACAGCTTCAGTGAAATCCGTTTGCAAATCGGAGTGATAGATTAGAATCGAGAGCCAACGGTAAGTTTTCTATGTTAAACCATTACACCATTGAAAAACTGGTTACGTTTGCAATCGAAAGAAAAATGACTATAGTTGAAGAGGTAATGGCCCCTAAACTATGTTCTGGGATGAAAGTTACAGCTTCAGTGAAATCCGTTTGCAAATCGGAGTGATAGATTAGAATCGAGAGCCAACGGTAAGTTTTCTATGTTAAACCATTACACCATTGAAAAACTGGTTACGTTTGCAATCGAAAGAAAAATGACTATAGTTGAAGAGGTAATGGCCCCTAAACTATGTTCTGGGATGAAAGTTACAGCTTCAGTGAAATCCGTTTGCAAATCGGAGTGATAGATTAGAATCGAGAGCCAACGGTAAGTTTTCTATGTTAAACCATTACACCATTGAAAAACTGGTTACGTTTGCAATCGAAAGAAAAATGACTATAGTTGAAGAGGTAATGGCCCCTAAACTATGTTCTGGGATGAAAGTTACAGCTTCAGTGAAATCCGTTTGCAAATCGGAGTGATAGATTAGAATCGAGAGCCAACGGTAAGTTTTCTATGTTAAACCATTACACCATTGAAAAACTGGTTACGTTTGCAATCGAAAGAAAAATGACTATAGTTGAAGAGGTAATGGCCCCTAAACTATGTTCTGGGATGAAAGTTACAGCTTCAGTGAAATCCGTTTGCAAATCGGAGTGATAGATTAGAATCGAGAGCCAACGGTAAGTTTTCTATGTTAAACCATTACACCATTGAAAAACTGGTTACGTTTGCAATCGAAAGAAAAATGACTATAGTTGAAGAGGTAATGGCCCCTAAACTATGTTCTGGGATGAAAGTTACAGCTTCAGTGAAATCCGTTTGCAAATCGGAGTGATAGATTAGAATCGAGAGCCAACGGTAAGTTTTCTATGTTAAACCATTACACCATTGAAAAACTGGTTACGTTTGCAATCGAAAGAAAAATGACTATAGTTGAAGAGGTAATGGCCCCTAAACTATGTTCTGGGATGAAAGTTACAGCTTCAGTGAAATCCGTTTGCAAATCGGAGTGATAGATTAGAATCGAGAGCCAACGGTAAGTTTTCTATGTTAAACCATTACACCATTGAAAAACTGGTTACGTTTGCAATCGAAAGAAAAATGACTATAGTTGAAGAGGTAATGGCCCCTAAACTATGTTCTGGGATGAAAGTTACAGCTTCAGTGAAATCCGTTTGCAAATCGGAGTGATAGATTAGAATCGAGAGCCAACGGTAAGTTTTCTATGTTAAACCATTACACCATTGAAAAACTGGTTACGTTTTGCAATCGAAAGAAAAATGACTATAGTTGAAGAGGTAATGGCCCCTAAACTATGTTCTGGGATGAAAGTTACAGCTTCAGTGAAATCCGTTTGCAAATCGGAGTGATAGATTAGAATCGAGAGCCAACGGTAAGTTTTCTATGTTAAACCATTACACCATTGAAAAACTGGTTACGTTTGCAATCGAAAGAAAAATGACTATAGTTGAAGAGGTAATGGCCCCTAAACTATGTTCTGGGATGAAAGTTACAGCTTCAGTGAAATCCGTTTGCAAATCGGAGTGATAGATTAGAATCGAGAGCCAACGGTAAGTTTTCTATGTTAAACCATTACACCATTGAAAAACTGGTTACGTTTGCAATCGAAAGAAAAATGACTATAGTTGAAGAGGTAATGGCCCCTAAACTATGTTCTGGGATGAAAGTTACAGCTTCAGTGAAATCCGTTTGCAAATCGGAGTGATAGATTAGAATCGAGAGCCAACGGTAAGTTTTCTATGTTAAACCATTACACCATTGAAAAACTGGTTACGTTTGCAATCGAAAGAAAAATGACTATAGTTGAAGAGGTAATGGCCCCTAAACTATGTTCTGGGATGAAAGTTACAGCTTCAGTGAAATCCGTTTGCAAATCGGAGTGATAGATTAGAATCGAGAGCCAACGGTAAGTTTTCTATGTTAAACCATTACACCATTGAAAAACTGGTTACGTTTGCAATCGAAAGAAAAATGACTATAGTTGAAGAGGTAATGGCCCCTAAACTATGTTCTGGGATGAAAGTTACAGCTTCAGTGAAATCCGTTTGCAAATCGGAGTGATAGATTAGAATCGAGAGCCAACGGTAAGTTTTCTATGTTAAACCATTACACCATTGAAAAACTGGTTACGTTTGCAATCGAAAGAAAAATGACTATAGTTGAAGAGGTAATGGCCCCTAAACTATGTTCTGGGATGAAAGTTACAGCTTCAGTGAAATCCGTTTGCAAATCGGAGTGATAGATTAGAATCGAGAGCCAACGGTAAGTTTTCTATGTTAAACCATTACACCATTGAAAAACTGGTTACGTTTGCAATCGAAAGAAAAATGACTATAGTTGAAGAGGTAATGGCCCCTAAACTATGTTCTGGGATGAAAGTTACAGCTTCAGTGAAATCCGTTTGCAAATCGGAGTGATAGATTAGAATCGAGAGCCAACGGTAAGTTTTCTATGTTAAACCATTACACCATTGAAAAACTGGTTACGTTTGCAATCGAAAGAAAAATGACTATAGTTGAAGAGGTAATGGCCCCTAAACTATGTTCTGGGATGAAAGTTACAGCTTCAGTGAAATCCGTTTGCAAATCGGAGTGATAGATTAGAATCGAGAGCCAACGGTAAGTTTTCTATGTTAAACCATTACACCATTGAAAAACTGGTTACGTTTGCAATCGAAAGAAAAATGACTATAGTTGAAGAGGTAATGGCCCCTAAACTATGTTCTGGGATGAAAGTTACAGCTTCAGTGAAATCCGTTTGCAAATCGGAGTGATAGATTAGAATCGAGAGCCAACGGTAAGTTTTCTATGTTAAACCATTACACCATTGAAAAACTGGTTACGTTTGCAATCGAAAGAAAAATGACTATAGTTGAAGAGGTAATGGCCCCTAAACTATGTTCTGGGATGAAAGTTACAGCTTCAGTGAAATCCGTTTGCAAATCGGAGTGATAGATTAGAATCGAGAGCCAACGGTAAGTTTTCTATGTTAAACCATTACACCATTGAAAAACTGGTTACGTTTGCAATCGAAAGAAAAATGACTATAGTTGAAGAGGTAATGGCCCCTAAACTATGTTCTGGGATGAAAGTTACAGCTTCAGTGAAATCCGTTTGCAAATCGGAGTGATAGATTAGAATCGAGAGCCAACGGTAAGTTTTCTATGTTAAACCATTACACCATTGAAAAACTGGTTACGTTTGCAATCGAAAGAAAAATGACTATAGTTGAAGAGGTAATGGCCCCTAAACTATGTTCTGGGATGAAAGTTACAGCTTCAGTGAAATCCGTTTGCAAATCGGAGTGATAGATTAGAATCGAGAGCCAACGGTAAGTTTTCTATGTTAAACCATTACACCATTGAAAAACTGGTTACGTTTGCAATCGAAAGAAAAATGACTATAGTTGAAGAGGTAATGGCCCCTAAACTATGTTCTGGGATGAAAGTTACAGCTTCAGTGAAATCCGTTTGCAAATCGGAGTGATAGATTAGAATCGAGAGCCAACGGTAAGTTTTCTATGTTAAACCATTACACCATTGAAAAACTGGTTACGTTTGCAATCGAAAGAAAAATGACTATAGTTGAAGAGGTAATGGCCCCTAAACTATGTTCTGGGATGAAAGTTACAGCTTCAGTGAAATCCGTTTGCAAATCGGAGTGATAGATTAGAATCGAGAGCCAACGGTAAGTTTTCTATGTTAAACCATTACACCATTGAAAAACTGGTTACGTTTGCAATCGAAAGAAAAATGACTATAGTTGAAGAGGTAATGGCCCCTAAACTATGTTCTGGGATGAAAGTTACAGCTTCAGTGAAATCCGTTTGCAAATCGGAGTGATAGATTAGAATCGAGAGCCAACGGTAAGTTTTCTATGTTAAACCATTACACCATTGAAAAACTGGTTACGTTTGCAATCGAAAGAAAAATGACTATAGTTGAAGAGGTAATGGCCCCTAAACTATGTTCTGGGATGAAAGTTACAGCTTCAGTGAAATCCGTTTGCAAATCGGAGTGATAGATTAGAATCGAGAGCCAACGGTAAGTTTCTATGTTAAACCATTACACCATTGAAAAACTGGTTACGTTTGCAATCGAAAGAAAAATGACTATAGTTGAAGAGGTAATGGCCCCTAAACTATGTTCTGGGATGAAAGTTACAGCTTCAGTGAAATCCGTTTGCAAATCGGAGTGATAGATTAGAATCGAGAGCCAACGGTAAGTTTTCTATGTTAAACCATTACACCATTGAAAAACTGGTTACGTTTGCAATCGAAAGAAAAATGACTATAGTTGAAGAGGTAATGGCCCCTAAACTATGTTCTGGGATGAAAGTTACAGCTTCAGTGAAATCCGTTTGCAAATCGGAGTGATAGATTAGAATCGAGAGCCAACGGTAAGTTTTCTATGTTAAACCATTACACCATTGAAAAACTGGTTACGTTTGCAATCGAAAGAAAAATGACTATAGTTGAAGAGGTAATGGCCCCTAAACTATGTTCTGGGATGAAAGTTACAGCTTCAGTGAAATCCGTTTGCAAATCGGAGTGATAGATTAGAATCGAGAGCCAACGGTAAGTTTTCTATGTTAAACCATTACACCATTGAAAAACTGGTTACGTTTGCAATCGAAAGAAAAATGACTATAGTTGAAGAGGTAATGGCCCCTAAACTATGTTCTGGGATGAAAGTTACAGCTTCAGTGAAATCCGTTTGCAAATCGGAGTGATAGATTAGAATCGAGAGCCAACGGTAAGTTTTCTATGTTAAACCATTACACCATTGAAAAACTGGTTACGTTTGCAATCGAAAGAAAAATGACTATAGTTGAAGAGGTAATGGCCCCTAAACTATGTTCTGGGATGAAAGTTACAGCTTCAGTGAAATCCGTTTGCAAATCGGAGTGATAGATTAGAATCGAGAGCCAACGGTAAGTTTTCTATGTTAAACCATTACACCATTGAAAAACTGGTTACGTTTGCAATCGAAAGAAAAATGACTATAGTTGAAGAGGTAATGGCCCCTAAACTATGTTCTGGGATGAAAGTTACAGCTTCAGTGAAATCCGTTTGCAAATCGGAGTGATAGATTAGAATCGAGAGCCAACGGTAAGTTTTCTATGTTAAACCATTACACCATTGAAAAACTGGTTACGTTTGCAATCGAAAGAAAAATGACTATAGTTGAAGAGGTAATGGCCCCTAAACTATGTTCTGGGATGAAAGTTACAGCTTCAGTGAAATCCGTTTGCAAATCGGAGTGATAGATTAGAATCGAGAGCCAACGGTAAGTTTTCTATGTTAAACCATTACACCATTGAAAAACTGGTTACGTTTGCAATCGAAAGAAAAATGACTATAGTTGAAGAGGTAATGGCCCCTAAACTATGTTCTGGGATGAAAGTTACAGCTTCAGTGAAATCCGTTTGCAAATCGGAGTGATAGATTAGAATCGAGAGCCAACGGTAAGTTTTCTATGTTAAACCATTACACCATTGAAAAACTGGTTACGTTTGCAATCGAAAGAAAAATGACTATAGTTGAAGAGGTAATGGCCCCTAAACTATGTTCTGGGATGAAAGTTACAGCTTCAGTGAAATCCGTTTGCAAATCGGAGTGATAGATATTAGAATCGAGAGCCAACGGTAAGTTTTCTATGTTAAACCATTACACCATTGAAAAACTGGTTACGTTTGCAATCGAAAGAAAAATGACTATAGTTGAAGAGGTAATGGCCCCTAAACTATGTTCTGGGATGAAAGTTACAGCTTCAGTGAAATCCGTTTGCAAATCGGAGTGATAGATTAGAATCGAGAGCCAACGGTAAGTTTTCTATGTTAAACCATTACACCATTGAAAAACTGGTTACGTTTGCAATCGAAAGAAAAATGACTATAGTTGAAGAGGTAATGGCCCCTAAACTATGTTCTGGGATGAAAGTTACAGCTTCAGTGAAATCCGTTTGCAAATCGGAGTGATAGATTAGAATCGAGAGCCAACGGTAAGTTTTCTATGTTAAACCATTACACCATTGAAAAACTGGTTACGTTTGCAATCGAAAGAAAAATGACTATAGTTGAAGAGGTAATGGCCCCTAAACTATGTTCTGGGATGAAAGTTACAGCTTCAGTGAAATCCGTTTGCAAATCGGAGTGATAGATTAGAATCGAGAGCCAACGGTAAGTTTTCTATGTTAAACCATTACACCATTGAAAAACTGGTTACGTTTGCAATCGAAAGAAAAATGACTATAGTTGAAGAGGTAATGGCCCCTAAACTATGTTCTGGGATGAAAGTTACAGCTTCAGTGAAATCCGTTTGCAAATCGGAGTGATAGATTAGAATCGAGAGCCAACGGTAAGTTTTCTATGTTAAACCATTACACCATTGAAAAACTGGTTACGTTTGCAATCGAAAGAAAAATGACTATAGTTGAAGAGGTAATGGCCCCTAAACTATGTTCTGGGATGAAAGTTACAGCTTCAGTGAAATCCGTTTGCAAATCGGAGTGATAGATTAGAATCGAGAGCCAACGGTAAGTTTTCTATGTTAAACCATTACACCATTGAAAAACTGGTTACGTTTGCAATCGAAAGAAAAATGACTATAGTTGAAGAGGTAATGGCCCCTAAACTATGTTCTGGGATGAAAGTTACAGCTTCAGTGAAATCCGTTTGCAAATCGGAGTGATAGATTAGAATCGAGAGCCAACGGTAAGTTTTCTATGTTAAACCATTACACCATTGAAAAACTGGTTACGTTTGCAATCGAAAGAAAAATGACTATAGTTGAAGAGGTAATGGCCCCTAAACTATGTTCTGGGATGAAAGTTACAGCTTCAGTGAAATCCGTTTGCAAATCGGAGTGATAGATTAGAATCGAGAGCCAACGGTAAGTTTTCTATGTTAAACCATTACACCATTGAAAAACTGGTTACGTTTGCAATCGAAAGAAAAATGACTATAGTTGAAGAGGTAATGGCCCCTAAACTATGTTCTGGGATGAAAGTTACAGCTTCAGTGAAATCCGTTTGCAAATCGGAGTGATAGATTAGAATCGAGAGCCAACGGTAAGTTTTCTATGTTAAACCATTACACCATTGAAAAACTGGTTACGTTTGCAATCGAAAGAAAAATGACTATAGTTGAAGAGGTAATGGCCCCTAAACTATGTTCTGGGATGAAAGTTACAGCTTCAGTGAAATCCGTTTGCAAATCGGAGTGATAGATTAGAATCGAGAGCCAACGGTAAGTTTTCTATGTTAAACCATTACACCATTGAAAAACTGGTTACGTTTGCAATCGAAAGAAAAATGACTATAGTTGAAGAGGTAATGGCCCCTAAACTATGTTCTGGGATGAAAGTTACAGCTTCAGTGAAATCCGTTTGCAAATCGGAGTGATAGATTAGAATCGAGAGCCAACGGTAAGTTTTCTATGTTAAACCATTACACCATTGAAAAACTGGTTACGTTTGCAATCGAAAGAAAAATGACTATAGTTGAAGAGGTAATGGCCCCTAAACTATGTTCTGGGATGAAAGTTACAGCTTCAGTGAAATCCGTTTGCAAATCGGAGTGATAGATTAGAATCGAGAGCCAACGGTAAGTTTTCTATGTTAAACCATTACACCATTGAAAAACTGGTTACGTTTGCAATCGAAAGAAAAATGACTATAGTTGAAGAGGTAATGGCCCCTAAACTATGTTCTGGGATGAAAGTTACAGCTTCAGTGAAATCCGTTTGCAAATCGGAGTGATAGATTAGAATCGAGAGCCAACGGTAAGTTTTCTATGTTAAACCATTACACCATTGAAAAACTGGTTACGTTTGCAATCGAAAGAAAAATGACTATAGTTGAAGAGGTAATGGCCCCTAAACTATGTTCTGGGATGAAAGTTACAGCTTCAGTGAAATCCGTTTGCAAATCGGAGTGATAGATTAGAATCGAGAGCCAACGGTAAGTTTTCTATGTTAAACCATTACACCATTGAAAAACTGGTTACGTTTGCAATCGAAAGAAAAATGACTATAGTTGAAGAGGTAATGGCCCCTAAACTATGTTCTGGGATGAAAGTTACAGCTTCAGTGAAATCCGTTTGCAAATCGGAGTGATAGATTAGAATCGAGAGCCAACGGTAAGTTTTCTATGTTAAACCATTACACCATTGAAAAACTGGTTACGTTTGCAATCGAAAGAAAAATGACTATAGTTGAAGAGGTAATGGCCCCTAAACTATGTTCTGGGATGAAAGTTACAGCTTCAGTGAAATCCGTTTGCAAATCGGAGTGATAGATTAGAATCGAGAGCCAACGGTAAGTTTTCTATGTTAAACCATTACACCATTGAAAAACTGGTTACGTTTGCAATCGAAAGAAAAATGACTATAGTTGAAGAGGTAATGGCCCCTAAACTATGTTCTGGGATGAAAGTTACAGCTTCAGTGAAATCCGTTTGCAAATCGGAGTGATAGATTAGAATCGAGAGCCAACGGTAAGTTTTCTATGTTAAACCATTACACCATTGAAAAACTGGTTACGTTTGCAATCGAAAGAAAAATGACTATAGTTGAAGAGGTAATGGCCCCTAAACTATGTTCTGGGATGAAAGTTACAGCTTCAGTGAAATCCGTTTGCAAATCGGAGTGATAGATTAGAATCGAGAGCCAACGGTAAGTTTTCTATGTTAAACCATTACACCATTGAAAAACTGGTTACGTTTGCAATCGAAAGAAAAATGACTATAGTTGAAGAGGTAATGGCCCCTAAACTATGTTCTGGGATGAAAGTTACAGCTTCAGTGAAATCCGTTTGCAAATCGGAGTGATAGATTAGAATCGAGAGCCAACGGTAAGTTTTCTATGTTAAACCATTACACCATTGAAAAACTGGTTACGTTTGCAATCGAAAGAAAAATGACTATAGTTGAAGAGGTAATGGCCCCTAAACTATGTTCTGGGATGAAAGTTACAGCTTCAGTGAAATCCGTTTGCAAATCGGAGTGATAGATTAGAATCGAGAGCCAACGGTAAGTTTTCTATGTTAAACCATTACACCATTGAAAAACTGGTTACGTTTGCAATCGAAAGAAAAATGACTATAGTTGAAGAGGTAATGGCCCCTAAACTATGTTCTGGGATGAAAGTTACAGCTTCAGTGAAATCCGTTTGCAAATCGGAGTGATAGATTAGAATCGAGAGCCAACGGTAAGTTTTCTATGTTAAACCATTACACCATTGAAAAACTGGTTACGTTTGCAATCGAAAGAAAAATGACTATAGTTGAAGAGGTAATGGCCCCTAAACTATGTTCTGGGATGAAAGTTACAGCTTCAGTGAAATCCGTTTGCAAATCGGAGTGATAGATTAGAATCGAGAGCCAACGGTAAGTTTTCTATGTTAAACCATTACACCATTGAAAAACTGGTTACGTTTGCAATCGAAAGAAAAATGACTATAGTTGAAGAGGTAATGGCCCCTAAACTATGTTCTGGGATGAAAGTTACAGCTTCAGTGAAATCCGTTTGCAAATCGGAGTGATAGATTAGAATCGAGAGCCAACGGTAAGTTTTCTATGTTAAACCATTACACCATTGAAAAACTGGTTACGTTTGCAATCGAAAGAAAAATGACTATAGTTGAAGAGGTAATGGCCCCTAAACTATGTTCTGGGATGAAAGTTACAGCTTCAGTGAAATCCGTTTGCAAATCGGAGTGATAGATTAGAATCGAGAGCCAACGGTAAGTTTTCTATGTTAAACCATTACACCATTGAAAAACTGGTTACGTTTGCAATCGAAAGAAAAATGACTATAGTTGAAGAGGTAATGGCCCCTAAACTATGTTCTGGGATGAAAGTTACAGCTTCAGTGAAATCCGTTTGCAAATCGGAGTGATAGATTAGAATCGAGAGCCAACGGTAAGTTTTCTATGTTAAACCATTACACCATTGAAAAACTGGTTACGTTTGCAATCGAAAGAAAAATGACTATAGTTGAAGAGGTAATGGCCCCTAAACTATGTTCTGGGATGAAAGTTACAGCTTCAGTGAAATCCGTTTGCAAATCGGAGTGATAGATTAGAATCGAGAGCCAACGGTAAGTTTTCTATGTTAAACCATTACACCATTGAAAAACTGGTTACGTTTGCAATCGAAAGAAAAATGACTATAGTTGAAGAGGTAATGGCCCCTAAACTATGTTCTGGGATGAAAGTTACAGCTTCAGTGAAATCCGTTTGCAAATCGGAGTGATAGATTAGAATCGAGAGCCAACGGTAAGTTTTCTATGTTAAACCATTACACCATTGAAAAACTGGTTACGTTTGCAATCGAAAGAAAAATGACTATAGTTGAAGAGGTAATGGCCCCTAAACTATGTTCTGGGATGAAAGTTACAGCTTCAGTGAAATCCGTTTGCAAATCGGAGTGATAGATTAGAATCGAGAGCCAACGGTAAGTTTTCTATGTTAAACCATTACACCATTGAAAAACTGGTTACGTTTGCAATCGAAAGAAAAATGACTATAGTTGAAGAGGTAATGGCCCCTAAACTATGTTCTGGGATGAAAGTTACAGCTTCAGTGAAATCCGTTTGCAAATCGGAGTGATAGATTAGAATCGAGAGCCAACGGTAAGTTTTCTATGTTAAACCATTACACCATTGAAAAACTGGTTACGTTTGCAATCGAAAGAAAAATGACTATAGTTGAAGAGGTAATGGCCCCTAAACTATGTTCTGGGATGAAAGTTACAGCTTCAGTGAAATCCGTTTGCAAATCGGAGTGATAGATTAGAATCGAGAGCCAACGGTAAGTTTTCTATGTTAAACCATTACACCATTGAAAAACTGGTTACGTTTGCAATCGAAAGAAAAATGACTATAGTTGAAGAGGTAATGGCCCCTAAACTATGTTCTGGGATGAAAGTTACAGCTTCAGTGAAATCCGTTTGCAAATCGGAGTGATAGATTAGAATCGAGAGCCAACGGTAAGTTTTCTATGTTAAACCATTACACCATTGAAAAACTGGTTACGTTTGCAATCGAAAGAAAAATGACTATAGTTGAAGAGGTAATGGCCCCTAAACTATGTTCTGGGATGAAAGTTACAGCTTCAGTGAAATCCGTTTGCAAATCGGAGTGATAGATTAGAATCGAGAGCCAACGGTAAGTTTTCTATGTTAAACCATTACACCATTGAAAAACTGGTTACGTTTGCAATCGAAAGAAAAATGACTATAGTTGAAGAGGTAATGGCCCCTAAACTATGTTCTGGGATGAAAGTTACAGCTTCAGTGAAATCCGTTTGCAAATCGGAGTGATAGATTAGAATCGAGAGCCAACGGTAAGTTTTCTATGTTAAACCATTACACCATTGAAAAACTGGTTACGTTTGCAATCGAAAGAAAAATGACTATAGTTGAAGAGGTAATGGCCCCTAAACTATGTTCTGGGATGAAAGTTACAGCTTCAGTGAAATCCGTTTGCAAATCGGAGTGATAGATTAGAATCGAGAGCCAACGGTAAGTTTTCTATGTTAAACCATTACACCATTGAAAAACTGGTTACGTTTGCAATCGAAAGAAAAATGACTATAGTTGAAGAGGTAATGGCCCCTAAACTATGTTCTGGGATGAAAGTTACAGCTTCAGTGAAATCCGTTTGCAAATCGGAGTGATAGATTAGAATCGAGAGCCAACGGTAAGTTTTCTATGTTAAACCATTACACCATTGAAAAACTGGTTACGTTTGCAATCGAAAGAAAAATGACTATAGTTGAAGAGGTAATGGCCCCTAAACTATGTTCTGGGATGAAAGTTACAGCTTCAGTGAAATCCGTTTGCAAATCGGAGTGATAGATTAGAATCGAGAGCCAACGGTAAGTTTTCTATGTTAAACCATTACACCATTGAAAAACTGGTTACGTTTGCAATCGAAAGAAAAATGACTATAGTTGAAGAGGTAATGGCCCCTAAACTATGTTCTGGGATGAAAGTTACAGCTTCAGTGAAATCCGTTTGCAAATCGGAGTGATAGATTAGAATCGAGAGCCAACGGTAAGTTTTCTATGTTAAACCATTACACCATTGAAAAACTGGTTACGTTTGCAATCGAAAGAAAAATGACTATAGTTGAAGAGGTAATGGCCCCTAAACTATGTTCTGGGATGAAAGTTACAGCTTCAGTGAAATCCGTTTGCAAATCGGAGTGATAGATTAGAATCGAGAGCCAACGGTAAGTTTTCTATGTTAAACCATTACACCATTGAAAAACTGGTTACGTTTGCAATCGAAAGAAAAATGACTATAGTTGAAGAGGTAATGGCCCCTAAACTATGTTCTGGGATGAAAGTTACAGCTTCAGTGAAATCCGTTTGCAAATCGGAGTGATAGATTAGAATCGAGAGCCAACGGTAAGTTTTCTATGTTAAACCATTACACCATTGAAAAACTGGTTACGTTTGCAATCGAAAGAAAAATGACTATAGTTGAAGAGGTAATGGCCCCTAAACTATGTTCTGGGATGAAAGTTACAGCTTCAGTGAAATCCGTTTGCAAATCGGAGTGATAGATTAGAATCGAGAGCCAACGGTAAGTTTTCTATGTTAAACCATTACACCATTGAAAAACTGGTTACGTTTGCAATCGAAAGAAAAATGACTATAGTTGAAGAGGTAATGGCCCCTAAACTATGTTCTGGGATGAAAGTTACAGCTTCAGTGAAATCCGTTTGCAAATCGGAGTGATAGATTAGAATCGAGAGCCAACGGTAAGTTTTCTATGTTAAACCATTACACCATTGAAAAACTGGTTACGTTTGCAATCGAAAGAAAAATGACTATAGTTGAAGAGGTAATGGCCCCTAAACTATGTTCTGGGATGAAAGTTACAGCTTCAGTGAAATCCGTTTGCAAATCGGAGTGATAGATTAGAATCGAGAGCCAACGGTAAGTTTTCTATGTTAAACCATTACACCATTGAAAAACTGGTTACGTTTGCAATCGAAAGAAAAATGACTATAGTTGAAGAGGTAATGGCCCCTAAACTATGTTCTGGGATGAAAGTTACAGCTTCAGTGAAATCCGTTTGCAAATCGGAGTGATAGATTAGAATCGAGAGCCAACGGTAAGTTTTCTATGTTAAACCATTACACCATTGAAAAACTGGTTACGTTTGCAATCGAAAGAAAAATGACTATAGTTGAAGAGGTAATGGCCCCTAAACTATGTTCTGGGATGAAAGTTACAGCTTCAGTGAAATCCGTTTGCAAATCGGAGTGATAGATTAGAATCGAGAGCCAACGGTAAGTTTTCTATGTTAAACCATTACACCATTGAAAAACTGGTTACGTTTGCAATCGAAAGAAAAATGACTATAGTTGAAGAGGTAATGGCCCCTAAACTATGTTCTGGGATGAAAGTTACAGCTTCAGTGAAATCCGTTTGCAAATCGGAGTGATAGATTAGAATCGAGAGCCAACGGTAAGTTTTCTATGTTAAACCATTACACCATTGAAAAACTGGTTACGTTTGCAATCGAAAGAAAAATGACTATAGTTGAAGAGGTAATGGCCCCTAAACTATGTTCTGGGATGAAAGTTACAGCTTCAGTGAAATCCGTTTGCAAATCGGAGTGATAGATTAGAATCGAGAGCCAACGGTAAGTTTTCTATGTTAAACCATTACACCATTGAAAAACTGGTTACGTTTGCAATCGAAAGAAAAATGACTATAGTTGAAGAGGTAATGGCCCCTAAACTATGTTCTGGGATGAAAGTTACAGCTTCAGTGAAATCCGTTTGCAAATCGGAGTGATAGATTAGAATCGAGAGCCAACGGTAAGTTTTCTATGTTAAACCATTACACCATTGAAAAACTGGTTACGTTTGCAATCGAAAGAAAAATGACTATAGTTGAAGAGGTAATGGCCCCTAAACTATGTTCTGGGATGAAAGTTACAGCTTCAGTGAAATCCGTTTGCAAATCGGAGTGATAGATTAGAATCGAGAGCCAACGGTAAGTTTTCTATGTTAAACCATTACACCATTGAAAAACTGGTTACGTTTGCAATCGAAAGAAAAATGACTATAGTTGAAGAGGTAATGGCCCCTAAACTATGTTCTGGGATGAAAGTTACAGCTTCAGTGAAATCCGTTTGCAAATCGGAGTGATAGATTAGAATCGAGAGCCAACGGTAAGTTTTCTATGTTAAACCATTACACCATTGAAAAACTGGTTACGTTTGCAATCGAAAGAAAAATGACTATAGTTGAAGAGGTAATGGCCCCTAAACTATGTTCTGGGATGAAAGTTACAGCTTCAGTGAAATCCGTTTGCAAATCGGAGTGATAGATTAGAATCGAGAGCCAACGGTAAGTTTTCTATGTTAAACCATTACACCATTGAAAAACTGGTTACGTTTGCAATCGAAAGAAAAATGACTATAGTTGAAGAGGTAATGGCCCCTAAACTATGTTCTGGGATGAAAGTTACAGCTTCAGTGAAATCCGTTTGCAAATCGGAGTGATAGATTAGAATCGAGAGCCAACGGTAAGTTTTCTATGTTAAACCATTACACCATTGAAAAACTGGTTACGTTTGCAATCGAAAGAAAAATGACTATAGTTGAAGAGGTAATGGCCCCTAAACTATGTTCTGGGATGAAAGTTACAGCTTCAGTGAAATCCGTTTGCAAATCGGAGTGATAGATTAGAATCGAGAGCCAACGGTAAGTTTTCTATGTTAAACCATTACACCATTGAAAAACTGGTTACGTTTGCAATCGAAAGAAAAATGACTATAGTTGAAGAGGTAATGGCCCCTAAACTATGTTCTGGGATGAAAGTTACAGCTTCAGTGAAATCCGTTTGCAAATCGGAGTGATAGATTAGAATCGAGAGCCAACGGTAAGTTTTCTATGTTAAACCATTACACCATTGAAAAACTGGTTACGTTTGCAATCGAAAGAAAAATGACTATAGTTGAAGAGGTAATGGCCCCTAAACTATGTTCTGGGATGAAAGTTACAGCTTCAGTGAAATCCGTTTGCAAATCGGAGTGATAGATTAGAATCGAGAGCCAACGGTAAGTTTTCTATGTTAAACCATTACACCATTGAAAAACTGGTTACGTTTGCAATCGAAAGAAAAATGACTATAGTTGAAGAGGTAATGGCCCCTAAACTATGTTCTGGGATGAAAGTTACAGCTTCAGTGAAATCCGTTTGCAAATCGGAGTGATAGATTAGAATCGAGAGCCAACGGTAAGTTTTCTATGTTAAACCATTACACCATTGAAAAACTGGTTACGTTTGCAATCGAAAGAAAAATGACTATAGTTGAAGAGGTAATGGCCCCTAAACTATGTTCTGGGATGAAAGTTACAGCTTCAGTGAAATCCGTTTGCAAATCGGAGTGATAGATTAGAATCGAGAGCCAACGGTAAGTTTTCTATGTTAAACCATTACACCATTGAAAAACTGGTTACGTTTGCAATCGAAAGAAAAATGACTATAGTTGAAGAGGTAATGGCCCCTAAACTATGTTCTGGGATGAAAGTTACAGCTTCAGTGAAATCCGTTTGCAAATCGGAGTGATAGATTAGAATCGAGAGCCAACGGTAAGTTTTCTATGTTAAACCATTACACCATTGAAAAACTGGTTACGTTTGCAATCGAAAGAAAAATGACTATAGTTGAAGAGGTAATGGCCCCTAAACTATGTTCTGGGATGAAAGTTACAGCTTCAGTGAAATCCGTTTGCAAATCGGAGTGATAGATTAGAATCGAGAGCCAACGGTAAGTTTTCTATGTTAAACCATTACACCATTGAAAAACTGGTTACGTTTGCAATCGAAAGAAAAATGACTATAGTTGAAGAGGTAATGGCCCCTAAACTATGTTCTGGGATGAAAGTTACAGCTTCAGTGAAATCCGTTTGCAAATCGGAGTGATAGATTAGAATCGAGAGCCAACGGTAAGTTTTCTATGTTAAACCATTACACCATTGAAAAACTGGTTACGTTTGCAATCGAAAGAAAAATGACTATAGTTGAAGAGGTAATGGCCCCTAAACTATGTTCTGGGATGAAAGTTACAGCTTCAGTGAAATCCGTTTGCAAATCGGAGTGATAGATTAGAATCGAGAGCCAACGGTAAGTTTTCTATGTTAAACCATTACACCATTGAAAAACTGGTTACGTTTGCAATCGAAAGAAAAATGACTATAGTTGAAGAGGTAATGGCCCCTAAACTATGTTCTGGGATGAAAGTTACAGCTTCAGTGAAATCCGTTTGCAAATCGGAGTGATAGATTAGAATCGAGAGCCAACGGTAAGTTTTCTATGTTAAACCATTACACCATTGAAAAACTGGTTACGTTTGCAATCGAAAGAAAAATGACTATAGTTGAAGAGGTAATGGCCCCTAAACTATGTTCTGGGATGAAAGTTACAGCTTCAGTGAAATCCGTTTGCAAATCGGAGTGATAGATTAGAATCGAGAGCCAACGGTAAGTTTTCTATGTTAAACCATTACACCATTGAAAAACTGGTTACGTTTGCAATCGAAAGAAAAATGACTATAGTTGAAGAGGTAATGGCCCCTAAACTATGTTCTGGGATGAAAGTTACAGCTTCAGTGAAATCCGTTTGCAAATCGGAGTGATAGATTAGAATCGAGAGCCAACGGTAAGTTTTCTATGTTAAACCATTACACCATTGAAAAACTGGTTACGTTTGCAATCGAAAGAAAAATGACTATAGTTGAAGAGGTAATGGCCCCTAAACTATGTTCTGGGATGAAAGTTACAGCTTCAGTGAAATCCGTTTGCAAATCGGAGTGATAGATTAGAATCGAGAGCCAACGGTAAGTTTTCTATGTTAAACCATTACACCATTGAAAAACTGGTTACGTTTGCAATCGAAAGAAAAATGACTATAGTTGAAGAGGTAATGGCCCCTAAACTATGTTCTGGGATGAAAGTTACAGCTTCAGTGAAATCCGTTTGCAAATCGGAGTGATAGATTAGAATCGAGAGCCAACGGTAAGTTTTCTATGTTAAACCATTACACCATTGAAAAACTGGTTACGTTTGCAATCGAAAGAAAAATGACTATAGTTGAAGAGGTAATGGCCCCTAAACTATGTTCTGGGATGAAAGTTACAGCTTCAGTGAAATCCGTTTGCAAATCGGAGTGATAGATTAGAATCGAGAGCCAACGGTAAGTTTTCTATGTTAAACCATTACACCATTGAAAAACTGGTTACGTTTGCAATCGAAAGAAAAATGACTATAGTTGAAGAGGTAATGGCCCCTAAACTATGTTCTGGGATGAAAGTTACAGCTTCAGTGAAATCCGTTTGCAAATCGGAGTGATAGATTAGAATCGAGAGCCAACGGTAAGTTTTCTATGTTAAACCATTACACCATTGAAAAACTGGTTACGTTTGCAATCGAAAGAAAAATGACTATAGTTGAAGAGGTAATGGCCCCTAAACTATGTTCTGGGATGAAAGTTACAGCTTCAGTGAAATCCGTTTGCAAATCGGAGTGATAGATTAGAATCGAGAGCCAACGGTAAGTTTTCTATGTTAAACCATTACACCATTGAAAAACTGGTTACGTTTGCAATCGAAAGAAAAATGACTATAGTTGAAGAGGTAATGGCCCCTAAACTATGTTCTGGGATGAAAGTTACAGCTTCAGTGAAATCCGTTTGCAAATCGGAGTGATAGATTAGAATCGAGAGCCAACGGTAAGTTTTCTATGTTAAACCATTACACCATTGAAAAACTGGTTACGTTTGCAATCGAAAGAAAAATGACTATAGTTGAAGAGGTAATGGCCCCTAAACTATGTTCTGGGATGAAAGTTACAGCTTCAGTGAAATCCGTTTGCAAATCGGAGTGATAGATTAGAATCGAGAGCCAACGGTAAGTTTTCTATGTTAAACCATTACACCATTGAAAAACTGGTTACGTTTGCAATCGAAAGAAAAATGACTATAGTTGAAGAGGTAATGGCCCCTAAACTATGTTCTGGGATGAAAGTTACAGCTTCAGTGAAATCCGTTTGCAAATCGGAGTGATAGATTAGAATCGAGAGCCAACGGTAAGTTTTCTATGTTAAACCATTACACCATTGAAAAACTGGTTACGTTTGCAATCGAAAGAAAAATGACTATAGTTGAAGAGGTAATGGCCCCTAAACTATGTTCTGGGATGAAAGTTACAGCTTCAGTGAAATCCGTTTGCAAATCGGAGTGATAGATTAGAATCGAGAGCCAACGGTAAGTTTTCTATGTTAAACCATTACACCATTGAAAAACTGGTTACGTTTGCAATCGAAAGAAAAATGACTATAGTTGAAGAGGTAATGGCCCCTAAACTATGTTCTGGGATGAAAGTTACAGCTTCAGTGAAATCCGTTTGCAAATCGGAGTGATAGATTAGAATCGAGAGCCAACGGTAAGTTTTCTATGTTAAACCATTACACCATTGAAAAACTGGTTACGTTTGCAATCGAAAGAAAAATGACTATAGTTGAAGAGGTAATGGCCCCTAAACTATGTTCTGGGATGAAAGTTACAGCTTCAGTGAAATCCGTTTGCAAATCGGAGTGATAGATTAGAATCGAGAGCCAACGGTAAGTTTTCTATGTTAAACCATTACACCATTGAAAAACTGGTTACGTTTGCAATCGAAAGAAAAATGACTATAGTTGAAGAGGTAATGGCCCCTAAACTATGTTCTGGGATGAAAGTTACAGCTTCAGTGAAATCCGTTTGCAAATCGGAGTGATAGATTAGAATCGAGAGCCAACGGTAAGTTTTCTATGTTAAACCATTACACCATTGAAAAACTGGTTACGTTTGCAATCGAAAGAAAAATGACTATAGTTGAAGAGGTAATGGCCCCTAAACTATGTTCTGGGATGAAAGTTACAGCTTCAGTGAAATCCGTTTGCAAATCGGAGTGATAGATTAGAATCGAGAGCCAACGGTAAGTTTTCTATGTTAAACCATTACACCATTGAAAAACTGGTTACGTTTGCAATCGAAAGAAAAATGACTATAGTTGAAGAGGTAATGGCCCCTAAACTATGTTCTGGGATGAAAGTTACAGCTTCAGTGAAATCCGTTTGCAAATCGGAGTGATAGATTAGAATCGAGAGCCAACGGTAAGTTTTCTATGTTAAACCATTACACCATTGAAAAACTGGTTACGTTTGCAATCGAAAGAAAAATGACTATAGTTGAAGAGGTAATGGCCCCTAAACTATGTTCTGGGATGAAAGTTACAGCTTCAGTGAAATCCGTTTGCAAATCGGAGTGATAGATTAGAATCGAGAGCCAACGGTAAGTTTTCTATGTTAAACCATTACACCATTGAAAAACTGGTTACGTTTGCAATCGAAAGAAAAATGACTATAGTTGAAGAGGTAATGGCCCCTAAACTATGTTCTGGGATGAAAGTTACAGCTTCAGTGAAATCCGTTTGCAAATCGGAGTGATAGATTAGAATCGAGAGCCAACGGTAAGTTTTCTATGTTAAACCATTACACCATTGAAAAACTGGTTACGTTTGCAATCGAAAGAAAAATGACTATAGTTGAAGAGGTAATGGCCCCTAAACTATGTTCTGGGATGAAAGTTACAGCTTCAGTGAAATCCGTTTGCAAATCGGAGTGATAGATTAGAATCGAGAGCCAACGGTAAGTTTTCTATGTTAAACCATTACACCATTGAAAAACTGGTTACGTTTGCAATCGAAAGAAAAATGACTATAGTTGAAGAGGTAATGGCCCCTAAACTATGTTCTGGGATGAAAGTTACAGCTTCAGTGAAATCCGTTTGCAAATCGGAGTGATAGATTAGAATCGAGAGCCAACGGTAAGTTTTCTATGTTAAACCATTACACCATTGAAAAACTGGTTACGTTTGCAATCGAAAGAAAAATGACTATAGTTGAAGAGGTAATGGCCCCTAAACTATGTTCTGGGATGAAAGTTACAGCTTCAGTGAAATCCGTTTGCAAATCGGAGTGATAGATTAGAATCGAGAGCCAACGGTAAGTTTTCTATGTTAAACCATTACACCATTGAAAAACTGGTTACGTTTGCAATCGAAAGAAAAATGACTATAGTTGAAGAGGTAATGGCCCCTAAACTATGTTCTGGGATGAAAGTTACAGCTTCAGTGAAATCCGTTTGCAAATCGGAGTGATAGATTAGAATCGAGAGCCAACGGTAAGTTTTCTATGTTAAACCATTACACCATTGAAAAACTGGTTACGTTTACAATCGAAAGAAAAATGACTATAGTTGAAGAGGTAATGGCCCCTAAACTATGTTCTGGGATGAAAGTTACAGCTTCAGTGAAATCCGTTTGCAAATCGGAGTGATAGATTAGAATCGAGAGCCAACGGTAAGTTTTCTATGTTAAACCATTACACCATTGAAAAACTGGTTACGTTTGCAATCGAAAGAAAAATGACTATAGTTGAAGAGGTAATGGCCCCTAAACTATGTTCTGGGATGAAAGTTACAGCTTCAGTGAAATCCGTTTGCAAATCGGAGTGATAGATTAGAATCGAGAGCCAACGGTAAGTTTTCTATGTTAAACCATTACACCATTGAAAAACTGGTTACGTTTGCAATCGAAAGAAAAATGACTATAGTTGAAGAGGTAATGGCCCCTAAACTATGTTCTGGGATGAAAGTTACAGCTTCAGTGAAATCCGTTTGCAAATCGGAGTGATAGATTAGAATCGAGAGCCAACTTACTCCCGAACGTCACTCACTCTCCCGTTTCATCTTTTACCACCATAGTTTACTTTAAATAAATTTTCCCCACACAATAGTCATCATGT
Source organism: Hyperolius riggenbachi (assembly GCF_040937935.1). Taxonomy (NCBI): domain Eukaryota; kingdom Metazoa; phylum Chordata; class Amphibia; order Anura; family Hyperoliidae; genus Hyperolius; species Hyperolius riggenbachi. The sequence goes on along the minus strand of NW_027152361.1, from coordinate 142,092 downwards.
TGGACAATGCAGTACAGTGTACATCCTGCAGCATGTATGCATGCCTTGATCAGCGGATTGAGGGTGTTTACTGTTGCCCTGGATGTGTGCGTGTTGCTCGGTTAGAGGCGGAAGTCGCAGAGCTAAATAAGCATCTCGCAACACTGAGACGCATACACAACATGGAGATGAGCTTGGATCTCACGATCCAGACACTTGATGGAACCCTTGAAGATGAGGTGGGTGGAGTAAAGCCGGAGCAAGAAGCAGAGGTAGCCGCTAGTTGGGTCACAGTTAGAAGGGGTAGGGGAAAAAGTGGCAGGGAGGCTAGTCCCGAGTTGTCCCTCACTAATAAGTATGCTTGTTTGCGTAATATTGGGGAGGATGATTCAGGAGTAGCAATGCTGCAGCAGGATGTGCTCCTTAGCAACCAAGGGGCAGACTGCTGTAACGAGAAAGGGAATAGGAGTGCAGCTAAGGCTAGACAGGTACTGGTGGTAGGGGATTCAATTATTAGGCGCACAGACAGGGTAATCTGTCGAAGAAACCGTGAATGCCGTACAGTCTGTTGCCTCCCGGGTGCTCGGGTTCGGCATATAGCGGAAAGAATTGACAGATTATTGGGTGGGGCTGGGGAAGACCCGGCTGTCATGGTACACATTGGCACCAATGACAAAGTTAGTGGGAGATGGAAGGTCCTCAAAAATGATTTTCAGGTACTTGGAGATAAACTTAAAGCAAGGACCTCCAAGGTGGTGTTCTCTGAAATACTGCCAGTGCCACGTGCTACATCTGAGAGACAGAGGGAGCTTAGGGAGTTAAATAAGTGGCTGAGAAATTGGTGTAGGAAGGAAGGGTTTGGGTTCCTGGAGAACTGGGCAGACTTTGCAGTCGGCTACAGGTTCTACAGCAGGGACGGGCTGCACCTTAATGGGGAGGGTGCAGCTGCATTGGGGGAGAAGATGGCTAAACGGTTGGAGGAGATTTTAAACTAGGATCTGGGGGGAGGCGGGAGGATAAAGTCTCAACATATAGACAAGATAAGGTAAAAAGACAGTGGGAGCCTAACATTATGGGGGGTGGAGAGGGGGGTGGGGACAGTGTAAAGATTAAGGAGGTTGGTAAAACTTCAAGTAGCCCATTTCAGGTAAACAAAATTGGTAAATGTGGTGGTAAAAATATAAAGTGCATGATAACCAATGCTCGGAGCCTTGCAAATAAAATAGATGAACTAGAGTTCATTCTGAATGACAAAGGCTATGACATTGTGGGAATAACCGAGACATGGATGGATGAAAGTCATGACTGGATAGCCAATTTAAAAGGATACAATGTGTTCAGGAGGGATAGAACAGGGAAAAAAGGTGGAGGGGTTTGTCTCTTTGTTAAGAATTCTTTTACAGCTGTCCTCAGCGATGAGATGGAGGAAGATTGCGAAGATGTGGAGTCCGTTTGGGTAAATATTCATGGTGGAAATAAAAGTTGCCAATTGCTTATTGGGGTATGCTACAGACCACCTCATATTAATGAAGCTGCAGAACTGCAATTACTACAGCAAATTGAAAAAGCGGCAAGTAAAAATGAGGTCATAGTTATGGGCGACTTCAACTTTCCAGACATTGACTGGGGTATTGAGGCTACCCATTCTGGTAAAAGCAGCAGATTTCTGGCAGCACTACAGGACAATTACTTGACTCAAATGGTAACGGAACCAACTAGGGGGAATGCGTTACTGGATCTGATCATTTCGAATAGACCAGATAATGTATCAAATGTGCAGGTTCAAGAACATTTGGGAAATAGTGATCACAACATGATAACGTTTGATCTGGTGACTGATAGGCCACGGGGCAGCGGGACCACTAAAACTATGAATTTTAGAAAAGCAAAGTTCAATCAAATCAGGCAGGCACTAAGTTTGGTGAACTGGGATAATGTACTACAAGGAGAGGACACTGAAGGGAAATGGCAAGCTTTTAAACGTATTCTCAATCAATATTGTAGTATGTATATCCCATATGGAAACAAAATGTCTAGGAATAAAAAAAGGCCTCTATGGATGAATAGAAAGGTTAAAGATAAAATGAAGAGGAAAAAGAATGCCTATAAGGTCCTAAAACAGGAGGGGACCGAGGCTGCACTAAGCAATTATAAGGAGTGCAATAAAAATTGTAAAAAAGAAATTAGGCTGGCAAAGATCGAAGCTGAAAATCAAATCGCTAGGGATATCAAATCTAACCCAAAAAAGTTTTACAAGTACATCAACTCTAAAAAAAGAAAGGTTGACTGTATAGGACTCCTAAAGGATGAGGGTGGGAACTCAATGGTGGATGACCAAGGTAAGGCAGAGTTATTAAATGCTTTCTTTGCTTCTGTCTTTACAAAGGAAACAGCACTGTTGCAAATTACAGAGGCGGTAGAGTCTCAATCTTCTAACTGTAATATTAAATACTTAACGCAGGAAGAAGTAAAGGCAAGACTAAATAAATTAAAAATAGACAAGGCACCTGGCCCGGATGGCATGCATCCTCGGGTCCTAAGGGAATTAAGTTCAGTTATAGATAAACCCCTTTATCTTATCTTTTGTGACTCTCTTGCAACTGGCAGAGTCCCAGAGGATTGGCGTACAGCCCACGTTTTCCCATTATTTAAGAAGGGCAAAAAATCAGATCCAGGAAATTATAGACCTGTAAGCTTAACATCAGTTGTATGCAAACTATTTGAGGGGTTACTAAGAGATACTATACATGACTTCATAGTAGAAAATAATCTTATTTCTCAGCATCAACATGGGTTTACTAAAGACAGGTCCTGTTTGACTAACATGCTCAGCTTTTATGAGGTAGTGAATGCTAATATGGATATTGGGAATGCTGTAGATGTGATATACTTAGACTTTGCTAAGGCATTCGACACTGTTCCCCACAAAAGTCTGGTGCAAAAGATGAGGATGCAAGGACTGGGGAAGAGTCTGTGTGCTTGGATAGGGAACTGGCTAATGGACAGAAAACAAAGAGTTGTGGTCAATGGATCATACTCAAAATGGGAGACTGTTAGCAGTGGGGTCCCACAGGGGTCTGTACTGGGTCCAGTGCTCTTCAATTTATTTATTAATGACCTAGTGGATACAGTAGTGAGCAATGTTGCTATTTTTGCAGATGATACAAAATTGTGCAGAATCATCAACTCTAAGGAAGATAGTGTTATATTGCAACAGGATCTGGATAGGATGGCTATATGGGCACATACATGGCAGATGAAATTCAATGTTGACAAATGTAAAGTCATGCATTTTGGTCGTACCAATGGTCTAACACCATACAAAATAAATGGGATACAGTTGGGGACATCAAACTTGGAGAAGGACTTAGGAGTACTCATCGACAACAAGTTAAATAATCGTACTCAATGCCAAGCCGCTGCAGCTAAAGCTAACAAAATTTTGGGATGCATTAAAAGGGAAATAAAAACTCGAGATGCTAGCATAATATTGCCCCTGTTTAACTCTCTAGTAAGGCCACATCTGGAATATGGAATTCAGTTCTGGGCACCACATTACAAAAAAGATATTGCAGTTTTAGAGCAGGTGCAGAGACGAGCAACAAAATTGATACGTGGGATGGAAGGTCTCACTTACCAAAAAAGGTTAGATAAACTGGGTTTATTTAGTCTAGAGAAAAGACGCCTTAGAGGAGATCTAATTAACATGTATAAATACATCAGAGGGCAATATAATAGCTTGGCGGATGAGCTTTTTGTCCCTAGGCCTTCTCAAAGGACTAGAGGACATGATCTGCGCATGGAGGAAAAACGTTTTAGCCATTTATTTAGGAAAGGGTTCTTTACAGTAAGAGTGATTAAGATGTGGAATGCATTGCCACAGGAAGTCGTTATGGCAAACTCTATACCTGCATTTAAAGGGGGCTTAGATGCTTTCCTTGCGTTGAATGACATCCATGGCTACAATTACTAGGTAATGCCAATGATGTTAATCCAGGGATTTTATCTGATTGCCATCTGGAGTCGGGAAGGAATTTTTACCTTGTAAGGGTTTTTTCGCCTTCCTCTGGATCAACAGGGATATGTGAGGGAGCAGGCTGGAGTTGTACTTTGTACTGGTTGAACTCGATGGACGTATGTCTTTTTTCAACCAAAGTAACTATGTAACTATGTAACGGTAAGTTTTCTATGTTAAACCATTACACCATTGAAAAACTGGTTACGTTTGCAATCGAAAGAAAAATGACTATAGTTGAAGAGGTAATGGCCCCTAAACTATGTTCTGGGATGAAAGTTACAGCTTCAGTGAAATCCGTTTGCAAATCGGAGTGATAGATTAGAATCGAGAGCCAACGGTAAGTTTTCTATGTTAAACCATTACACCATTGAAAAACTGGTTACGTTTGCAATCGAAAGAAAAATGACTATAGTTGAAGAGGTAATGGCCCCTAAACTATGTTCTGGGATGAAAGTTACAGCTTCAGTGAAATCCGTTTGCAAATCGGAGTGATAGATTAGAATCGAGAGCCAACGGTAAGTTTTCTATGTTAAACCATTACACCATTGAAAAACTGGTTACGTTTGCAATCGAAAGAAAAATGACTATAGTTGAAGAGGTAATGGCCCCTAAACTATGTTCTGGGATGAAAGTTACAGCTTCAGTGAAATCCGTTTGCAAATCGGAGTGATAGATTAGAATCGAGAGCCAACGGTAAGTTTTCTATGTTAAACCATTACACCATTGAAAAACTGGTTACGTTTGCAATCGAAAGAAAAATGACTATAGTTGAAGAGGTAATGGCCCCTAAACTATGTTCTGGGATGAAAGTTACAGCTTCAGTGAAATCCGTTTGCAAATCGGAGTGATAGATTAGAATCGAGAGCCAACGGTAAGTTTTCTATGTTAAACCATTACACCATTGAAAAACTGGTTACGTTTGCAATCGAAAGAAAAATGACTATAGTTGAAGAGGTAATGGCCCCTAAACTATGTTCTGGGATGAAAGTTACAGCTTCAGTGAAATCCGCTTGCAAATCGGAGTGATAGATTAGAATCGAGAGCCAACGGTAAGTTTTCTATGTTAAACCATTACACCATTGAAAAACTGGTTACGTTTGCAATCGAAAGAAAAATGACTATAGTTGAAGAGGTAATGGCCCCTAAACTATGTTCTGGGATGAAAGTTACAGCTTCAGTGAAATCCGTTTGCAAATCGGAGTGATAGATTAGAATCGAGAGCCAACGGTAAGTTTTCTATGTTAAACCATTACACCATTGAAAAACTGGTTACGTTTGCAATCGAAAGAAAAATGACTATAGTTGAAGAGGTAATGGCCCCTAAACTATGTTCTGGGATGAAAGTTACAGCTTCAGTGAAATCCGTTTGCAAATCGGAGTGATAGATTAGAATCGAGAGCCAACGGTAAGTTTTCTATGTTAAACCATTACACCATTGAAAAACTGGTTACGTTTGCAATCGAAAGAAAAATGACTATAGTTGAAGAGGTAATGGCCCCTAAACTATGTTCTGGGATGAAAGTTACAGCTTCAGTGAAATCCGTTTGCAAATCGGAGTGATAGATTAGAATCGAGAGCCAACGGTAAGTTTTCTATGTTAAACCATTACACCATTGAAAAACTGGTTACGTTTGCAATCGAAAGAAAAATGACTATAGTTGAAGAGGTAATGGCCCCTAAACTATGTTCTGGGATGAAAGTTACAGCTTCAGTGAAATCCGTTTGCAAATCGGAGTGATAGATTAGAATCGAGAGCCAACGGTAAGTTTTCTATGTTAAACCATTACACCATTGAAAAACTGGTTACGTTTGCAATCGAAAGAAAAATGACTATAGTTGAAGAGGTAATGGCCCCTAAACTATGTTCTGGGATGAAAGTTACAGCTTCAGTGAAATCCGTTTGCAAATCGGAGTGATAGATTAGAATCGAGAGCCAACGGTAAGTTTTCTATGTTAAACCATTACACCATTGAAAAACTGGTTACGTTTGCAATCGAAAGAAAAATGACTATAGTTGAAGAGGTAATGGCCCCTAAACTATGTTCTGGGATGAAAGTTACAGCTTCAGTGAAATCCGTTTGCAAATCGGAGTGATAGATTAGAATCGAGAGCCAACGGTAAGTTTTCTATGTTAAACCATTACACCATTGAAAAACTGGTTACGTTTGCAATCGAAAGAAAAATGACTATAGTTGAAGAGGTAATGGCCCCTAAACTATGTTCTGGGATGAAAGTTACAGCTTCAGTGAAATCCGTTTGCAAATCGGAGTGATAGATTAGAATCGAGAGCCAACGGTAAGTTTTCTATGTTAAACCATTACACCATTGAAAAACTGGTTACGTTTGCAATCGAAAGAAAAATGACTATAGTTGAAGAGGTAATGGCCCCTAAACTATGTTCTGGGATGAAAGTTACAGCTTCAGTGAAATCCGTTTGCAAATCGGAGTGATAGATTAGAATCGAGAGCCAACGGTAAGTTTCTATGTTAAACCATTACACCATTGAAAAACTGGTTACGTTTGCAATCGAAAGAAAAATGACTATAGTTGAAGAGGTAATGGCCCCTAAACTATGTTCTGGGATGAAAGTTACAGCTTCAGTGAAATCCGTTTGCAAATCGGAGTGATAGATTAGAATCGAGAGCCAACGGTAAGTTTTCTATGTTAAACCATTACACCATTGAAAAACTGGTTACGTTTGCAATCGAAAGAAAAATGACTATAGTTGAAGAGGTAATGGCCCCTAAACTATGTTCTGGGATGAAAGTTACAGCTTCAGTGAAATCCGTTTGCAAATCGGAGTGATAGATTAGAATCGAGAGCCAACGGTAAGTTTTCTATGTTAAACCATTACACCATTGAAAAACTGGTTACGTTTGCAATCGAAAGAAAAATGACTATAGTTGAAGAGGTAATGGCCCCTAAACTATGTTCTGGGATGAAAGTTACAGCTTCAGTGAAATCCGTTTGCAAATCGGAGTGATAGATTAGAATCGAGAGCCAACGGTAAGTTTTCTATGTTAAACCATTACACCATTGAAAAACTGGTTACGTTTGCAATCGAAAGAAAAATGACTATAGTTGAAGAGGTAATGGCCCCTAAACTATGTTCTGGGATGAAAGTTACAGCTTCAGTGAAATCCGTTTGCAAATCGGAGTGATAGATTAGAATCGAGAGCCAACGGTAAGTTTTCTATGTTAAACCATTACACCATTGAAAAACTGGTTACGTTTGCAATCGAAAGAAAAATGACTATAGTTGAAGAGGTAATGGCCCCTAAACTATGTTCTGGGATGAAAGTTACAGCTTCAGTGAAATCCGTTTGCAAATCGGAGTGATAGATTAGAATCGAGAGCCAACGGTAAGTTTTCTATGTTAAACCATTACACCATTGAAAAACTGGTTACGTTTGCAATCGAAAGAAAAATGACTATAGTTGAAGAGGTAATGGCCCCTAAACTATGTTCTGGGATGAAAGTTACAGCTTCAGTGAAATCCGTTTGCAAATCGGAGTGATAGATTAGAATCGAGAGCCAACGGTAAGTTTTCTATGTTAAACCATTACACCATTGAAAAACTGGTTACGTTTGCAATCGAAAGAAAAATGACTATAGTTGAAGAGGTAATGGCCCCTAAACTATGTTCTGGGATGAAAGTTACAGCTTCAGTGAAATCCGTTTGCAAATCGGAGTGATAGATTAGAATCGAGAGCCAACGGTAAGTTTTCTATGTTAAACCATTACACCATTGAAAAACTGGTTACGTTTGCAATCGAAAGAAAAATGACTATAGTTGAAGAGGTAATGGCCCCTAAACTATGTTCTGGGATGAAAGTTACAGCTTCAGTGAAATCCGTTTGCAAATCGGAGTGATAGATTAGAATCGAGAGCCAACGGTAAGTTTTCTATGTTAAACCATTACACCATTGAAAAACTGGTTACGTTTGCAATCGAAAGAAAAATGACTATAGTTGAAGAGGTAATGGCCCCTAAACTATGTTCTGGGATGAAAGTTACAGCTTCAGTGAAATCCGTTTGCAAATCGGAGTGATAGATTAGAATCGAGAGCCAACGGTAAGTTTTCTATGTTAAACCATTACACCATTGAAAAACTGGTTACGTTTGCAATCGAAAGAAAAATGACTATAGTTGAAGAGGTAATGGCCCCTAAACTATGTTCTGGGATGAAAGTTACAGCTTCAGTGAAATCCGTTTGCAAATCGGAGTGATAGATTAGAATCGAGAGCCAACGGTAAGTTTTCTATGTTAAACCATTACACCATTGAAAAACTGGTTACGTTTGCAATCGAAAGAAAAATGACTATAGTTGAAGAGGTAATGGCCCCTAAACTATGTTCTGGGATGAAAGTTACAGCTTCAGTGAAATCCGTTTGCAAATCGGAGTGATAGATTAGAATCGAGAGCCAACGGTAAGTTTTCTATGTTAAACCAATAACAATAGTTTTTATTGAAGTTTTTTCAAAATATAACAATACAGTAAACGTACAGGTAAATTGTCAATAGCATAGTATAAATAACTATGTATAAGTAGTACAAAGACAGTAATAAACATAAAAAAGATGAGGTTGTATGAAGTAGGTCAGCAAAATTATTACAAACAGTTTTCATATGTATAATTTGTAAATATAGCATTTTAGTTAGTATAAGTTGGGGAAAGAGGAAAAAGGATTCTGAGTTAGCAGTTGGAAGTATTATATTTAATTTATGTATAATCGCGTAAACAACGCGTAAAATTCTTGATGTATACTTTCCTATGTTATATATTGTAACTTTTGTGGTTGCGGTTGGTATATATATAAATGCGCAATTTTTACGCGGTTAACGCGTAAAAATATACGCCTTAGACGCGTACAAACATGTCTATCATGCGTATTTTTGTATTTCTATGCGTATACTTATATTTCTATGAAAGCGTTTTAGTAGCGGTTTTTTAGCGGCAAAAAGCCGCAAACCGCCACAAAAACGCCTAAAAGCGGCAAACCATGTTTTTTTGCGCGTTTTTTGCGCGTTTTTCGCAAAATTACCCAAATTTTACCAAATTTTTTAGGGAATTGACTCAGAAACTCAAATTAAGTATATTCTTACCTCCGGGTAATAAATTGAGGGGTAGTAATGCGTACCTGCTCTTATTCATACGAATGACAATTTCCATGTGTATGATTTATAAATATAGCATTTTAATTAATATAAGTTGGGGCAAGGGAGAAAAAGGGGGGGAAAGATTTTGAGTTAATAATTGAAAATATTATGTTTAATTTATGTGTAACCGCGTGAACAACGCATAAAATTCTTGATGTATACTTTCCTATGTTATATATTGTAAGTTTTGGGGTTGCGGTTGATATATGTATAAATGCGTAATTTTTATGCGATTGACGCGTAAAAATATACGCCTTAGACGCGTACAAACATGTCTATCATGCGTATTTTCGTATTTCTATGCGTATACGCATATTTCTATGAAAGCGTTTTAGTAGCGGTTTTTTAGCGGCAAAAAGCCGCAAACCGCCACAAAAACGCCTAAAAAGCGGCAAACCGCGTTTTTTGCGCGTTTTTTGCGCGTTTTTCGCAAAATTACCCAAATTTTACTAAATTTTTTAGGGAATTAACTCAGAAACTCAAATTAAGTAGATTCTTACCTCTAGATAATGAATTAAGGGGTAGTAATGCGTAGATACACTTCTTCACACAAATGTTCAGGAAATGCATAAAACATATGTTTACTTAAGAGTTTGTAAGTAGTCTTAATTTAATTTGTTAAAACGGAAGCTAGAACTGAAACTAAAACTGGGAGTACTTTGAGATAAATTAGACATAATTAACCTAGCCAGCTGTCTAGGGGGGGGGGAAAGGGGCTATTGTAACATATACCTGTAAAGTTGTAAGTAAGCAGTTAAAATGCCAAATATATATTTGACATGTAATAGTCAATGAAGTGATGTTACTAAGAAGCTTTTCCATTCTGGTGTGCATGGCAGGATGGTTGAGTTATGCTCAGTTAAGAAATGGACTCTCTCAACCTGGGAAATGAGGAATAGCCTCTGCATAGATCCCAGGGAGTGAGGCCTGTGTACATAGTTTCCACCCTGCCGCAGGTTGCACACAAAAAATGAGTATTTTCCAAGTTTGACTTATATTTACTCACTTATAGAAACTTCAAGTTGTTGATAAGTATAGATAACAGCTTAAAGTCAAACTACACTATCCTAACCTAACCTAACTACCTAATCTACTTGCACACCGCTTTGTCCATAAGTTCAATTATCAATAACCAGAATCAGAATCTGAGATGCAGAATACTTCAGGAATGTTGACAGGATCACACCAAGCACACCTCTACCACTCCATCCAATGTCTGGAATAGTCCAGTTCAAAAGTTCAAAAGTCTAATACCTTTGAACTTGGGTAAACCGTAGGCCAGAGATTGACTTTTATAAGAAATGAATTGACATTGCCACATCTTATGGCCCAGGCCTTTTCGGCCAAGAGGTTAGTCTCTACCCTTCTCAGGATTTCATCCAATTTTGGGATGTGAGGAGATCTCCAATTTAAAGCTAATAAATTTCTTACCACTGCAAAAACATGAGATACTATCAACCTCTCCTGGGGGGGGAAATTATGTGCACCCAGATTTAGTACAGCAAGGCCTGGAGGGATTGTTTGCAAAGACATTGGGAGTTGTTTGAGAAAAGTCTCAATGTCCCTCCACAATCCCTGTAATTTGGGGCATTCCCATAAAATGTGTTCCATGGTACCCACCAGGTTACATCCTCTCCAGCATAAGGGGGATGCTTGGGTGTCAAATTTACTAATTTTTTCAGGAGTTTGGTACCACCGCCAAATGCTCTTCAATAAGCTCTCATGATGTCCTACACAGTGAGAGACCTTCTTGAAGGCCTTGACAGACCTCTCCCATTCCTCCACACCAATTTCTTCTCCCAGCCAGTCCTGCCATTTATTTAGTTGCCATTTAGGGAATTTTTCTTTTAACTCTAATAATGATCTATAGAAGACCGATGTTCCTTTTAAGTGGGTATTTTCTGATTGAGTAAGTTTTATGATTCTTGGCTCAAGGGATATGGGGATATATGGGTGTTTGTTAATAAATCTGGCTATTTTATCAAATTTAGGTTTCTCTGTGGGTGGGATTCCATAGGTTATTACTAAGTCATCAAAGGGTCTAATTCCAGAATCTCCCAACAGATCCTCCATCGATTTTATTCCATATTCTAGCCAGGTCTCCAGTTCTATATTCTTAATAACAGCATGTAATGTGTTTAAATAAGTAGGTATTGTCACCGCCAACACCTCATTTTTACTCAGGTTAATCAACTCTTTCCATAATCTGAGAGAGTTGGCGGTGATAGGGTTCTGGATGTGTTGTTGAACTTTCCAGGTCAATCTGGATTCCAAGAACTCTCTAAATGGTTTGGATGGTAATTGTTCCTCTTCTATTACATACCATTGTTTGGTGATGTCTTTGGTCCAGATTGACCTGGATTGATCCAGAATTGTGGCCTTATAATACAGTTCTATATTAGGGGCTCCAAGTCCCATATTTGAGATATGAGTTGTTAAGATTTTATTGGAAAACCTGGCTTTTCTGTTGTTAAGAAAGTATTGATTAATTTGTTTTTGTAAGCTCATGAAGAACTTTTGAGGTACTCTTATTGGGAGATTCCGGAACAGGTAAAGAAGCTGGGGAAGGATCATCATCTTAAATGCTGCTATTCTACCTAACCATGAAAATTCTACTTTAGCAAGAGATTCTAATTTATTTTTAATTTTAGATAACCAGGGATCATAATTTTCTCTATAAATTTGTGCTATAGTTGGGGTTAGTTGTATTCCTAGATATTTAATAGATTTCTCATTCCAAGTGTACTGGCAGGACTGCTTGAGAGTTTCTTTGACCTTGGCTGGTATGAAGCAGGGGAGAATGACTGTCTTCTGATCATTAAGTTTATAAAATGACACTGTGGAAAATTCCTTGAGCTCACTGATAGCACCAGGCAGTGATACCAAGGGTTTTTGAATAAATAATATCACATCATCTGCGTATAGGCCTAATTTGGTGGAATAGCTACCAATTTTAATACCATGAATTTTGGGGTTATTCCTAATTTTTTGGGCAAGGGGCTCTAGTGTTAAATTAAAAATTAGTGGCGAGAGAGGACAACCCTGGCGGGTACCATTGGTAATAGTGAAAGGTGAGGAGACAGAACCAGAGGAGGCAACTCTAGCAGAAGGACAGGTATATAAAGCTAGAATGGCACCATGGAGGAAATCCGGAATCCCAAATTTAGTAAGTACCCTAGACATATATAGCCAGTTAACTCTGTCGAACGCCTTCTCCGCGTCTAAAGAGACAAGGAGAGTGGGCGTCCGACAGAGCTTGATCTGGTGGAGTATGGCCAAGGCTTTCCTTGTACCATCACTTGTGGATCTACCTTTTGTGAATCCTACCTGATCTGAGTTAATAAGTTGGGGCATTAAGGGGGATAGTCTATTTGCAATAATGCGGGCATATATTTTAACATCTGTATTCAAAAGTGAGATAGGTCTATAGCTACTGGGGTCTGCTGGGTTTTTGTCTTCTTTTGGGATGGTTGATATAAAGGCTGATAATGATTCTTTAGGGAATTTACGTTGGGAAGCTACCTCGTTAAACATTTCAGCAAGTGGTTTTGATAATATGGTGACAAATTTTTTATAATATTCATTTATATACCCATCTGGGCCTGGGGCTTTGTCATTTTTCAGGGTGTTGATTACATTAACTACTTCTGCTTGGGAAAAGGGGACTGATAAGTATTTTTTTTCAAAATCTGATAGTGATGGGAGGTCTATTTTTCCTAAATATTTATCTATGTTTTGTGAGGATGGAGATGGGGTATTGGGGTCTGTTTCCAAATTGTATAGGCCTTCATAGTATTTAGCTAGTGCTTCTACTATGTCTTTGGGATGATGAACTTCAGTTTTAGTAAGGGGATGTTTAATTTTAAGTATTCTATGATGTATTCTTTGACCTTTAATTTTGTTTGCCATTAATTTTCCGGCCTTGTTTCCTCCATGGTACCAATTTTCCCTGAGCCTAGTCTGCCATTTGTCATATTCATAGTACATGCACTCTGCCAGTTCCTGTCTCCTCTCCTCCAGTTCTCCTATCAAACTTTTCCTATGTTTGTTGAACACTTCCACTTCCAGCACTCTAATTTTACTCAGTAAGGAGTCTGTTTTTTCCCTGATTTTCCTTTTTTGTATGGCTCCTTGCTTCATAAGTGTTCCTCTCATGAAGGCCTTATGAGCATTCCATAGGGAGACTTTAGAGGATACGCTGGTGTTGTTGAAGTGGAAGTATTCAAGCAAATCTTTTTTAATAAGGGGAAGGGTGTGCTCAGAGTTGATGATATATTTGTTTAATTTCCAGTTGAACTGTTTAGGGGAAGTATCTAATAGTTGAAATTTTACTATGAGAGGGGAGTGGTCTGACCAAATTCTGGTGCCAATTTCAACCTCTGAGACCAGTGGCAGAGAGAATCTATCGGTCAGACAATGATCTATCCTGGTGAAGGATTGGTAGATTGGTGAGTAATAACTATATCCTTTTTCTTTTGGGTGAATACACCTCCAGGTATCAAATAGTTCATTTTTTATTAATGAAGGTGTAAGGATTGATTGGGCTCTTTTTTTTGTTTGGGAAGTAGAATCTAATGTGGGATCTGCTATAGCATTCATGTCTCCAACTATGAAAAGATTTCCTTTTTTAAATTTAATTATTTTTTGGAATGCTTTGTTGAGAAACTTGACTTGGTATGTATTAGGGGCGTATATATTAGCAATTGTAAAGGTTTGAGAGTTGATAGTTCCAGAAATCATCACCAATCTACCATCCTCACTACAATATGATTCCTCTACCACCAGGCCCAGAGTGTCCCTAATTGCTATACACACTCCCGCTCTCTTTTTGTCCCTGAATGTTGAGTGAAATACTTTTGAATAATTAAGAATTTTCAGCTTAGATGCTGAAATTTTTGTTAGGTGGGTCTCTTGTAAACAGATTATATCTGGGTTTTTTTCTTTTGCTAACTTATGTAAGAGATATCTTTTCCTAAAAGAATTTAGACCTCTAACATTCAGGGACAAAAGTGTACAATTACTCATAACGTTTCAGATTATGCTGAGAAGTAACTATGAAACAGTAATAACTTCCTGTAACAGACCAATGGAAATAACAGTGTTGTATACTACCATAGGAGCTGATCCTGTCAGAGCATTCAGGCATCTCGATTCTGAAGGGAAGGAAAGCAGTTAATGGACAAAACAGTGTGCGGAACCTAAGATAAATAAAGAAAAACAAACAAATAAGAAACATCAGAATCAGACCGAGGGATGTGCACAGAGGCATCCGGTTCTACCTGTGTGCAGTCCCTCAAATTATGTCTTACCCTGTATCTCCTATCCTAAAAGTGGGAATAAAAGTAAGTTAAACAATAAAACAATAACAAGTCAAAGAGTGAAGTTTATGTCCTTTAGGACAAACTTCTATAAACACAGTTTTTGACCAAACGGTCAGAGTCCACCGGTGTGGACTTCCAGAACGACTATCCACCTAAGGGAAAAAAATAGTCCCAAGGGGGAAAAGTCTTATTGGGGGAAAAGTTCCGTGGGGATCACCCCAGATCAAGAAGTTCCAGAAGCTTCCCCAGCTTTGTTTTGTTCTTCATCAGGCAAAGGCTGGGTAGTGTCCATAGGCATCTGTGTCTTTCCTGACTTTGGAGATGAGAGAGGTTGAAAAGGTCTGTCCCTATTTGTGTCTCTGGGGATAAAGATAGGGATTCCCCATTTAGCAAGCAGGTCTTTTCCTTCATCTGGCGTCTTGATGATGTATGGTGTCCCATGGTCGAACACAATCAGCTTTGGGGGGAATCCCCAGTTATATGCGATTTTATTGTGCCTGAGTGTTGTTGTCACCTGTGCAAAGTCTCTCCTTTTCTTTAGTGTTGCTTGGGATAAGTCCTGATACAGGGACAAGTCTTTATAGTCACCAGGGAGCTTTTTGCCTTCTCTAGTTGCAGCCAGGAGTCTCTCTTTCACATGAAAAAAGTGGATTCTTGTGATGACATCTCTGGGGACATTTTTACTCAAATGTGCAGGCTTAGGCAGCCTGTGTGCCCTGTCCACTATCAGCTCACTTTTGTCCAGGGAAGGGATGGTATTCCGGATTACATCCACCACATAGTCATTTAGCATGTCATTAGACACAGTCTCTGGGACCCCCCTGATCTTTATATTGTTCCGCCTGTTTCTGTCCTCCCCATCTGCAATCTTTTCCTTAATCCATTTGTTTTCCTCCATTAAGCTTTTGTGTGAATCCACCAGCACATTGTATTCCTTAGACATCTCTGCCAGCTTGTTTTCTAGCAAGCAGATTCTCTGGTCTGTTTCAGTCGCAAAGACCTCCACATTGCCTGCTAGTATGTTTAAATCAGATCTGGTGCCTGCTATGTTGTCACTAAGCATTTGGCTAAAGGACAGCATGAATGATTTAAAAAACTGCTGCGACATGGGTTCATCTGAGGCAGGGAATGCGGATAATGTGTTAAAAAAGTTCTCTGCTGGGGCTTGCTGCGCTGCTGGGGATGGATGGATGGATGAATGGATGGGTGACTGGGTCTGCTGTGCGGACAGGGGTGGATCAATAACTGGCAGGGGCTGCTCTTCAGATGAGGCAGGGGAGGCAGGGGAAGTATGTGACACAGATCCTACCTTGTGGTCTGCGGCCCCATGCAGCATGGCTGAGCGCTGTGTAATGGAGGACAATGCAGGCTTCAGTGGGCTGCGCTCTCTGTTATTCCCTTTGTTCTCCAGATTAATGTAATCCTCTGCCAGGAGCTCTTCCAAGGTGTCAGCTCTGTCTCTCCTTTCCTGGGGGGTAAATAACAGGCTGTATCGGTTCCTCTGCTCCAGCGGTGGAGGGGTCCTGTAGTCAGCCTCATGGTGTGGGCCAGGTCTGTAATGGCCGGCGCCATCTTGCTTCTCCTCGGTGAAGAAGGTGGACAGTCTCCTTGGGACCTGTGAGGCGCTTTTCTGCTGTCTCTGTGACACTCTGCGGTATCCAGATGCCATCCTGGAGGGTTCACCAACCTTTTAGAGTGGTTTTGGGGATTTCTGGATCGCTTTTAGTAGCTTTTATGGGTGATCAGAGCGGGAGCTGCAGGATCAGACACCCATTCACCTCCGCGTCCAGACCACGCCCCCTTTTCTATGTTAAACCATTACACCATTGAAAAACTGGTTACGTTTGCAATCGAAAGAAAAATGACTATAGTTGAAGAGGTAATGGCCCCTAAACTATGTTCTGGGATGAAAGTTACAGCTTCAGTGAAATCCGTTTGCAAATCGGAGTGATAGATTAGAATCGAGAGCCAACGGTAAGTTTTCTATGTTAAACCATTACACCATTGAAAAACTGGTTACGTTTGCAATCGAAAGAAAAATGACTATAGTTGAAGAGGTAATGGCCCCTAAACTATGTTCTGGGATGAAAGTTACAGCTTCAGTGAAATCCGTTTGCAAATCGGAGTGATAGATTAGAATCGAGAGCCAACGGTAAGTTTTCTATGTTAAACCATTACACCATTGAAAAACTGGTTACGTTTGCAATCGAAAGAAAAATGACTATAGTTGAAGAGGTAATGGCCCCTAAACTATGTTCTGGGATGAAAGTTACAGCTTCAGTGAAATCCGTTTGCAAATCGGAGTGATAGATTAGAATCGAGAGCCAACGGTAAGTTTTCTATGTTAAACCATTACACCATTGAAAAACTGGTTACGTTTGCAATCGAAAGAAAAATGACTATAGTTGAAGAGGTAATGGCCCCTAAACTATGTTCTGGGATGAAAGTTACAGCTTCAGTGAAATCCGTTTGCAAATCGGAGTGATAGATTAGAATCGAGAGCCAACGGTAAGTTTTCTATGTTAAACCATTACACCATTGAAAAACTGGTTACGTTTGCAATCGAAAGAAAAATGACTATAGTTGAAGAGGTAATGGCCCCTAAACTATGTTCTGGGATGAAAGTTACAGCTTCAGTGAAATCCGTTTGCAAATCGGAGTGATAGATTAGAATCGAGAGCCAACGGTAAGTTTTCTATGTTAAACCATTACACCATTGAAAAACTGGTTACGTTTGCAATCGAAAGAAAAATGACTATAGTTGAAGAGGTAATGGCCCCTAAACTATGTTCTGGGATGAAAGTTACAGCTTCAGTGAAATCCGTTTGCAAATCGGAGTGATAGATTAGAATCGAGAGCCAACGGTAAGTTTTCTATGTTAAACCATTACACCATTGAAAAACTGGTTACGTTTGCAATCGAAAGAAAAATGACTATAGTTGAAGAGGTAATGGCCCCTAAACTATGTTCTGGGATGAAAGTTACAGCTTCAGTGAAATCCGTTTGCAAATCGGAGTGATAGATTAGAATCGAGAGCCAACGGTAAGTTTTCTATGTTAAACCATTACACCATTGAAAAACTGGTTACGTTTGCAATCGAAAGAAAAATGACTATAGTTGAAGAGGTAATGGCCCCTAAACTATGTTCTGGGATGAAAGTTACAGCTTCAGTGAAATCCGTTTGCAAATCGGAGTGATAGATTAGAATCGAGAGCCAACGGTAAGTTTTCTATGTTAAACCATTACACCATTGAAAAACTGGTTACGTTTGCAATCGAAAGAAAAATGACTATAGTTGAAGAGGTAATGGCCCCTAAACTATGTTCTGGGATGAAAGTTACAGCTTCAGTGAAATCCGTTTGCAAATCGGAGTGATAGATTAGAATCGAGAGCCAACGGTAAGTTTTCTATGTTAAACCATTACACCATTGAAAAACTGGTTACGTTTGCAATCGAAAGAAAAATGACTATAGTTGAAGAGGTAATGGCCCCTAAACTATGTTCTGGGATGAAAGTTACAGCTTCAGTGAAATCCGTTTGCAAATCGGAGTGATAGATTAGAATCGAGAGCCAACGGTAAGTTTTCTATGTTAAACCATTACACCATTGAAAAACTGGTTACGTTTGCAATCGAAAGAAAAATGACTATAGTTGAAGAGGTAATGGCCCCTAAACTATGTTCTGGGATGAAAGTTACAGCTTCAGTGAAATCCGTTTGCAAATCGGAGTGATAGATTAGAATCGAGAGCCAACGGTAAGTTTTCTATGTTAAACCATTACACCATTGAAAAACTGGTTACGTTTGCAATCGAAAGAAAAATGACTATAGTTGAAGAGGTAATGGCCCCTAAACTATGTTCTGGGATGAAAGTTACAGCTTCAGTGAAATCCGTTTGCAAATCGGAGTGATAGATTAGAATCGAGAGCCAACGGTAAGTTTTCTATGTTAAACCATTACACCATTGAAAAACTGGTTACGTTTGCAATCGAAAGAAAAATGACTATAGTTGAAGAGGTAATGGCCCCTAAACTATGTTCTGGGATGAAAGTTACAGCTTCAGTGAAATCCGTTTGCAAATCGGAGTGATAGATTAGAATCGAGAGCCAACGGTAAGTTTTCTATGTTAAACCATTACACCATTGAAAAACTGGTTACGTTTGCAATCGAAAGAAAAATGACTATAGTTGAAGAGGTAATGGCCCCTAAACTATGTTCTGGGATGAAAGTTACAGCTTCAGTGAAATCCGTTTGCAAATCGGAGTGATAGATTAGAATCGAGAGCCAACGGTAAGTTTTCTATGTTAAACCATTACACCATTGAAAAACTGGTTACGTTTGCAATCGAAAGAAAAATGACTATAGTTGAAGAGGTAATGGCCCCTAAACTATGTTCTGGGATGAAAGTTACAGCTTCAGTGAAATCCGTTTGCAAATCGGAGTGATAGATTAGAATCGAGAGCCAACGGTAAGTTTTCTATGTTAAACCATTACACCATTGAAAAACTGGTTACGTTTGCAATCGAAAGAAAAATGACTATAGTTGAAGAGGTAATGGCCCCTAAACTATGTTCTGGGATGAAAGTTACAGCTTCAGTGAAATCCGTTTGCAAATCGGAGTGATAGATTAGAATCGAGAGCCAACGGTAAGTTTTCTATGTTAAACCATTACACCATTGAAAAACTGGTTACGTTTGCAATCGAAAGAAAAATGACTATAGTTGAAGAGGTAATGGCCCCTAAACTATGTTCTGGGATGAAAGTTACAGCTTCAGTGAAATCCGTTTGCAAATCGGAGTGATAGATTAGAATCGAGAGCCAACGGTAAGTTTTCTATGTTAAACCATTACACCATTGAAAAACTGGTTACGTTTGCAATCGAAAGAAAAATGACTATAGTTGAAGAGGTAATGGCCCCTAAACTATGTTCTGGGATGAAAGTTACAGCTTCAGTGAAATCCGTTTGCAAATCGGAGTGATAGATTAGAATCGAGAGCCAACGGTAAGTTTTCTATGTTAAACCATTACACCATTGAAAAACTGGTTACGTTTGCAATCGAAAGAAAAATGACTATAGTTGAAGAGGTAATGGCCCCTAAACTATGTTCTGGGATGAAAGTTACAGCTTCAGTGAAATCCGTTTGCAAATCGGAGTGATAGATTAGAATCGAGAGCCAACGGTAAGTTTTCTATGTTAAACCATTACACCATTGAAAAACTGGTTACGTTTGCAATCGAAAGAAAAATGACTATAGTTGAAGAGGTAATGGCCCCTAAACTATGTTCTGGGATGAAAGTTACAGCTTCAGTGAAATCCGTTTGCAAATCGGAGTGATAGATTAGAATCGAGAGCCAACGGTAAGTTTTCTATGTTAAACCATTACACCATTGAAAAACTGGTTACGTTTGCAATCGAAAGAAAAATGACTATAGTTGAAGAGGTAATGGCCCCTAAACTATGTTCTGGGATGAAAGTTACAGCTTCAGTGAAATCCGTTTGCAAATCGGAGTGATAGATTAGAATCGAGAGCCAACGGTAAGTTTTCTATGTTAAACCATTACACCATTGAAAAACTGGTTACGTTTGCAATCGAAAGAAAAATGACTATAGTTGAAGAGGTAATGGCCCCTAAACTATGTTCTGGGATGAAAGTTACAGCTTCAGTGAAATCCGTTTGCAAATCGGAGTGATAGATTAGAATCGAGAGCCAACGGTAAGTTTTCTATGTTAAACCATTACACCATTGAAAAACTGGTTACGTTTGCAATCGAAAGAAAAATGACTATAGTTGAAGAGGTAATGGCCCCTAAACTATGTTCTGGGATGAAAGTTACAGCTTCAGTGAAATCCGTTTGCAAATCGGAGTGATAGATTAGAATCGAGAGCCAACGGTAAGTTTTCTATGTTAAACCATTACACCATTGAAAAACTGGTTACGTTTGCAATCGAAAGAAAAATGACTATAGTTGAAGAGGTAATGGCCCCTAAACTATGTTCTGGGATGAAAGTTACAGCTTCAGTGAAATCCGTTTGCAAATCGGAGTGATAGATTAGAATCGAGAGCCAACGGTAAGTTTTCTATGTTAAACCATTACACCATTGAAAAACTGGTTACGTTTGCAATCGAAAGAAAAATGACTATAGTTGAAGAGGTAATGGCCCCTAAACTATGTTCTGGGATGAAAGTTACAGCTTCAGTGAAATCCGTTTGCAAATCGGAGTGATAGATTAGAATCGAGAGCCAACGGTAAGTTTTCTATGTTAAACCATTACACCATTGAAAAACTGGTTACGTTTGCAATCGAAAGAAAAATGACTATAGTTGAAGAGGTAATGGCCCCTAAACTATGTTCTGGGATGAAAGTTACAGCTTCAGTGAAATCCGTTTGCAAATCGGAGTGATAGATTAGAATCGAGAGCCAACGGTAAGTTTTCTATGTTAAACCATTACACCATTGAAAAACTGGTTACGTTTGCAATCGAAAGAAAAATGACTATAGTTGAAGAGGTAATGGCCCCTAAACTATGTTCTGGGATGAAAGTTACAGCTTCAGTGAAATCCGTTTGCAAATCGGAGTGATAGATTAGAATCGAGAGCCAACGGTAAGTTTTCTATGTTAAACCATTACACCATTGAAAAACTGGTTACGTTTGCAATCGAAAGAAAAATGACTATAGTTGAAGAGGTAATGGCCCCTAAACTATGTTCTGGGATGAAAGTTACAGCTTCAGTGAAATCCGTTTGCAAATCGGAGTGATAGATTAGAATCGAGAGCCAACGGTAAGTTTTCTATGTTAAACCATTACACCATTGAAAAACTGGTTACGTTTGCAATCGAAAGAAAAATGACTATAGTTGAAGAGGTAATGGCCCCTAAACTATGTTCTGGGATGAAAGTTACAGCTTCAGTGAAATCCGTTTGCAAATCGGAGTGATAGATTAGAATCGAGAGCCAACGGTAAGTTTTCTATGTTAAACCATTACACCATTGAAAAACTGGTTACGTTTGCAATCGAAAGAAAAATGACTATAGTTGAAGAGGTAATGGCCCCTAAACTATGTTCTGGGATGAAAGTTACAGCTTCAGTGAAATCCGTTTGCAAATCGGAGTGATAGATTAGAATCGAGAGCCAACGGTAAGTTTTCTATGTTAAACCATTACACCATTGAAAAACTGGTTACGTTTGCAATCGAAAGAAAAATGACTATAGTTGAAGAGGTAATGGCCCCTAAACTATGTTCTGGGATGAAAGTTACAGCTTCAGTGAAATCCGTTTGCAAATCGGAGTGATAGATTAGAATCGAGAGCCAACGGTAAGTTTTCTATGTTAAACCATTACACCATTGAAAAACTGGTTACGTTTGCAATCGAAAGAAAAATGACTATAGTTGAAGAGGTAATGGCCCCTAAACTATGTTCTGGGATGAAAGTTACAGCTTCAGTGAAATCCGTTTGCAAATCGGAGTGATAGATTAGAATCGAGAGCCAACGGTAAGTTTTCTATGTTAAACCATTACACCATTGAAAAACTGGTTACGTTTGCAATCGAAAGAAAAATGACTATAGTTGAAGAGGTAATGGCCCCTAAACTATGTTCTGGGATGAAAGTTACAGCTTCAGTGAAATCCGTTTGCAAATCGGAGTGATAGATTAGAATCGAGAGCCAACGGTAAGTTTTCTATGTTAAACCATTACACCATTGAAAAACTGGTTACGTTTGCAATCGAAAGAAAAATGACTATAGTTGAAGAGGTAATGGCCCCTAAACTATGTTCTGGGATGAAAGTTACAGCTTCAGTGAAATCCGTTTGCAAATCGGAGTGATAGATTAGAATCGAGAGCCAACGGTAAGTTTTCTATGTTAAACCATTACACCATTGAAAAACTGGTTACGTTTGCAATCGAAAGAAAAATGACTATAGTTGAAGAGGTAATGGCCCCTAAACTATGTTCTGGGATGAAAGTTACAGCTTCAGTGAAATCCGTTTGCAAATCGGAGTGATAGATTAGAATCGAGAGCCAACGGTAAGTTTTCTATGTTAAACCATTACACCATTGAAAAACTGGTTACGTTTGCAATCGAAAGAAAAATGACTATAGTTGAAGAGGTAATGGCCCCTAAACTATGTTCTGGGATGAAAGTTACAGCTTCAGTGAAATCCGTTTGCAAATCGGAGTGATAGATTAGAATCGAGAGCCAACGGTAAGTTTTCTATGTTAAACCATTACACCATTGAAAAACTGGTTACGTTTGCAATCGAAAGAAAAATGACTATAGTTGAAGAGGTAATGGCCCCTAAACTATGTTCTGGGATGAAAGTTACAGCTTCAGTGAAATCCGTTTGCAAATCGGAGTGATAGATTAGAATCGAGAGCCAACGGTAAGTTTTCTATGTTAAACCATTACACCATTGAAAAACTGGTTACGTTTGCAATCGAAAGAAAAATGACTATAGTTGAAGAGGTAATGGCCCCTAAACTATGTTCTGGGATGAAAGTTACAGCTTCAGTGAAATCCGTTTGCAAATCGGAGTGATAGATTAGAATCGAGAGCCAACGGTAAGTTTTCTATGTTAAACCATTACACCATTGAAAAACTGGTTACGTTTGCAATCGAAAGAAAAATGACTATAGTTGAAGAGGTAATGGCCCCTAAACTATGTTCTGGGATGAAAGTTACAGCTTCAGTGAAATCCGTTTGCAAATCGGAGTGATAGATTAGAATCGAGAGCCAACGGTAAGTTTTCTATGTTAAACCATTACACCATTGAAAAACTGGTTACGTTTGCAATCGAAAGAAAAATGACTATAGTTGAAGAGGTAATGGCCCCTAAACTATGTTCTGGGATGAAAGTTACAGCTTCAGTGAAATCCGTTTGCAAATCGGAGTGATAGATTAGAATCGAGAGCCAACGGTAAGTTTTCTATGTTAAACCATTACACCATTGAAAAACTGGTTACGTTTGCAATCGAAAGAAAAATGACTATAGTTGAAGAGGTAATGGCCCCTAAACTATGTTCTGGGATGAAAGTTACAGCTTCAGTGAAATCCGTTTGCAAATCGGAGTGATAGATTAGAATCGAGAGCCAACGGTAAGTTTTCTATGTTAAACCATTACACCATTGAAAAACTGGTTACGTTTGCAATCGAAAGAAAAATGACTATAGTTGAAGAGGTAATGGCCCCTAAACTATGTTCTGGGATGAAAGTTACAGCTTCAGTGAAATCCGTTTGCAAATCGGAGTGATAGATTAGAATCGAGAGCCAACGGTAAGTTTTCTATGTTAAACCATTACACCATTGAAAAACTGGTTACGTTTGCAATCGAAAGAAAAATGACTATAGTTGAAGAGGTAATGGCCCCTAAACTATGTTCTGGGATGAAAGTTACAGCTTCAGTGAAATCCGTTTGCAAATCGGAGTGATAGATTAGAATCGAGAGCCAACGGTAAGTTTTCTATGTTAAACCATTACACCATTGAAAAACTGGTTACGTTTGCAATCGAAAGAAAAATGACTATAGTTGAAGAGGTAATGGCCCCTAAACTATGTTCTGGGATGAAAGTTACAGCTTCAGTGAAATCCGTTTGCAAATCGGAGTGATAGATTAGAATCGAGAGCCAACGGTAAGTTTTCTATGTTAAACCATTACACCATTGAAAAACTGGTTACGTTTGCAATCGAAAGAAAAATGACTATAGTTGAAGAGGTAATGGCCCCTAAACTATGTTCTGGGATGAAAGTTACAGCTTCAGTGAAATCCGTTTGCAAATCGGAGTGATAGATTAGAATCGAGAGCCAACGGTAAGTTTTCTATGTTAAACCATTACACCATTGAAAAACTGGTTACGTTTGCAATCGAAAGAAAAATGACTATAGTTGAAGAGGTAATGGCCCCTAAACTATGTTCTGGGATGAAAGTTACAGCTTCAGTGAAATCCGTTTGCAAATCGGAGTGATAGATTAGAATCGAGAGCCAACGGTAAGTTTTCTATGTTAAACCATTACACCATTGAAAAACTGGTTACGTTTGCAATCGAAAGAAAAATGACTATAGTTGAAGAGGTAATGGCCCCTAAACTATGTTCTGGGATGAAAGTTACAGCTTCAGTGAAATCCGTTTGCAAATCGGAGTGATAGATTAGAATCGAGAGCCAACGGTAAGTTTTCTATGTTAAACCATTACACCATTGAAAAACTGGTTACGTTTGCAATCGAAAGAAAAATGACTATAGTTGAAGAGGTAATGGCCCCTAAACTATGTTCTGGGATGAAAGTTACAGCTTCAGTGAAATCCGTTTGCAAATCGGAGTGATAGATTAGAATCGAGAGCCAACGGTAAGTTTTCTATGTTAAACCATTACACCATTGAAAAACTGGTTACGTTTGCAATCGAAAGAAAAATGACTATAGTTGAAGAGGTAATGGCCCCTAAACTATGTTCTGGGATGAAAGTTACAGCTTCAGTGAAATCCGTTTGCAAATCGGAGTGATAGATTAGAATCGAGAGCCAACGGTAAGTTTTCTATGTTAAACCATTACACCATTGAAAAACTGGTTACGTTTGCAATCGAAAGAAAAATGACTATAGTTGAAGAGGTAATGGCCCCTAAACTATGTTCTGGGATGAAAGTTACAGCTTCAGTGAAATCCGTTTGCAAATCGGAGTGATAGATTAGAATCGAGAGCCAACGGTAAGTTTTCTATGTTAAACCATTACACCATTGAAAAACTGGTTACGTTTGCAATCGAAAGAAAAATGACTATAGTTGAAGAGGTAATGGCCCCTAAACTATGTTCTGGGATGAAAGTTACAGCTTCAGTGAAATCCGTTTGCAAATCGGAGTGATAGATTAGAATCGAGAGCCAACGGTAAGTTTTCTATGTTAAACCATTACACCATTGAAAAACTGGTTACGTTTGCAATCGAAAGAAAAATGACTATAGTTGAAGAGGTAATGGCCCCTAAACTATGTTCTGGGATGAAAGTTACAGCTTCAGTGAAATCCGTTTGCAAATCGGAGTGATAGATTAGAATCGAGAGCCAACGGTAAGTTTTCTATGTTAAACCATTACACCATTGAAAAACTGGTTACGTTTGCAATCGAAAGAAAAATGACTATAGTTGAAGAGGTAATGGCCCCTAAACTATGTTCTGGGATGAAAGTTACAGCTTCAGTGAAATCCGTTTGCAAATCGGAGTGATAGATTAGAATCGAGAGCCAACGGTAAGTTTTCTATGTTAAACCATTACACCATTGAAAAACTGGTTACGTTTGCAATCGAAAGAAAAATGACTATAGTTGAAGAGGTAATGGCCCCTAAACTATGTTCTGGGATGAAAGTTACAGCTTCAGTGAAATCCGTTTGCAAATCGGAGTGATAGATTAGAATCGAGAGCCAACGGTAAGTTTTCTATGTTAAACCATTACACCATTGAAAAACTGGTTACGTTTGCAATCGAAAGAAAAATGACTATAGTTGAAGAGGTAATGGCCCCTAAACTATGTTCTGGGATGAAAGTTACAGCTTCAGTGAAATCCGTTTGCAAATCGGAGTGATAGATTAGAATCGAGAGCCAACGGTAAGTTTTCTATGTTAAACCATTACACCATTGAAAAACTGGTTACGTTTGCAATCGAAAGAAAAATGACTATAGTTGAAGAGGTAATGGCCCCTAAACTATGTTCTGGGATGAAAGTTACAGCTTCAGTGAAATCCGTTTGCAAATCGGAGTGATAGATTAGAATCGAGAGCCAACGGTAAGTTTTCTATGTTAAACCATTACACCATTGAAAAACTGGTTACGTTTGCAATCGAAAGAAAAATGACTATAGTTGAAGAGGTAATGGCCCCTAAACTATGTTCTGGGATGAAAGTTACAGCTTCAGTGAAATCCGTTTGCAAATCGGAGTGATAGATTAGAATCGAGAGCCAACGGTAAGTTTTCTATGTTAAACCATTACACCATTGAAAAACTGGTTACGTTTGCAATCGAAAGAAAAATGACTATAGTTGAAGAGGTAATGGCCCCTAAACTATGTTCTGGGATGAAAGTTACAGCTTCAGTGAAATCCGTTTGCAAATCGGAGTGATAGATTAGAATCGAGAGCCAACGGTAAGTTTTCTATGTTAAACCATTACACCATTGAAAAACTGGTTACGTTTGCAATCGAAAGAAAAATGACTATAGTTGAAGAGGTAATGGCCCCTAAACTATGTTCTGGGATGAAAGTTACAGCTTCAGTGAAATCCGTTTGCAAATCGGAGTGATAGATTAGAATCGAGAGCCAACGGTAAGTTTTCTATGTTAAACCATTACACCATTGAAAAACTGGTTACGTTTGCAATCGAAAGAAAAATGACTATAGTTGAAGAGGTAATGGCCCCTAAACTATGTTCTGGGATGAAAGTTACAGCTTCAGTGAAATCCGTTTGCAAATCGGAGTGATAGATTAGAATCGAGAGCCAACGGTAAGTTTTCTATGTTAAACCATTACACCATTGAAAAACTGGTTACGTTTGCAATCGAAAGAAAAATGACTATAGTTGAAGAGGTAATGGCCCCTAAACTATGTTCTGGGATGAAAGTTACAGCTTCAGTGAAATCCGTTTGCAAATCGGAGTGATAGATTAGAATCGAGAGCCAACGGTAAGTTTTCTATGTTAAACCATTACACCATTGAAAAACTGGTTACGTTTGCAATCGAAAGAAAAATGACTATAGTTGAAGAGGTAATGGCCCCTAAACTATGTTCTGGGATGAAAGTTACAGCTTCAGTGAAATCCGTTTGCAAATCGGAGTGATAGATTAGAATCGAGAGCCAACGGTAAGTTTTCTATGTTAAACCATTACACCATTGAAAAACTGGTTACGTTTGCAATCGAAAGAAAAATGACTATAGTTGAAGAGGTAATGGCCCCTAAACTATGTTCTGGGATGAAAGTTACAGCTTCAGTGAAATCCGTTTGCAAATCGGAGTGATAGATTAGAATCGAGAGCCAACGGTAAGTTTTCTATGTTAAACCATTACACCATTGAAAAACTGGTTACGTTTGCAATCGAAAGAAAAATGACTATAGTTGAAGAGGTAATGGCCCCTAAACTATGTTCTGGGATGAAAGTTACAGCTTCAGTGAAATCCGTTTGCAAATCGGAGTGATAGATTAGAATCGAGAGCCAACGGTAAGTTTTCTATGTTAAACCATTACACCATTGAAAAACTGGTTACGTTTGCAATCGAAAGAAAAATGACTATAGTTGAAGAGGTAATGGCCCCTAAACTATGTTCTGGGATGAAAGTTACAGCTTCAGTGAAATCCGTTTGCAAATCGGAGTGATAGATTAGAATCGAGAGCCAACGGTAAGTTTTCTATGTTAAACCATTACACCATTGAAAAACTGGTTACGTTTGCAATCGAAAGAAAAATGACTATAGTTGAAGAGGTAATGGCCCCTAAACTATGTTCTGGGATGAAAGTTACAGCTTCAGTGAAATCCGTTTGCAAATCGGAGTGATAGATTAGAATCGAGAGCCAACGGTAAGTTTTCTATGTTAAACCATTACACCATTGAAAAACTGGTTACGTTTGCAATCGAAAGAAAAATGACTATAGTTGAAGAGGTAATGGCCCCTAAACTATGTTCTGGGATGAAAGTTACAGCTTCAGTGAAATCCGTTTGCAAATCGGAGTGATAGATTAGAATCGAGAGCCAACGGTAAGTTTTCTATGTTAAACCATTACACCATTGAAAAACTGGTTACGTTTGCAATCGAAAGAAAAATGACTATAGTTGAAGAGGTAATGGCCCCTAAACTATGTTCTGGGATGAAAGTTACAGCTTCAGTGAAATCCGTTTGCAAATCGGAGTGATAGATTAGAATCGAGAGCCAACGGTAAGTTTTCTATGTTAAACCATTACACCATTGAAAAACTGGTTACGTTTGCAATCGAAAGAAAAATGACTATAGTTGAAGAGGTAATGGCCCCTAAACTATGTTCTGGGATGAAAGTTACAGCTTCAGTGAAATCCGTTTGCAAATCGGAGTGATAGATTAGAATCGAGAGCCAACGGTAAGTTTTCTATGTTAAACCATTACACCATTGAAAAACTGGTTACGTTTGCAATCGAAAGAAAAATGACTATAGTTGAAGAGGTAATGGCCCCTAAACTATGTTCTGGGATGAAAGTTACAGCTTCAGTGAAATCCGTTTGCAAATCGGAGTGATAGATTAGAATCGAGAGCCAACGGTAAGTTTTCTATGTTAAACCATTACACCATTGAAAAACTGGTTACGTTTGCAATCGAAAGAAAAATGACTATAGTTGAAGAGGTAATGGCCCCTAAACTATGTTCTGGGATGAAAGTTACAGCTTCAGTGAAATCCGTTTGCAAATCGGAGTGATAGATTAGAATCGAGAGCCAACGGTAAGTTTTCTATGTTAAACCATTACACCATTGAAAAACTGGTTACGTTTGCAATCGAAAGAAAAATGACTATAGTTGAAGAGGTAATGGCCCCTAAACTATGTTCTGGGATGAAAGTTACAGCTTCAGTGAAATCCGTTTGCAAATCGGAGTGATAG
Source organism: Hyperolius riggenbachi (assembly GCF_040937935.1). Taxonomy (NCBI): domain Eukaryota; kingdom Metazoa; phylum Chordata; class Amphibia; order Anura; family Hyperoliidae; genus Hyperolius; species Hyperolius riggenbachi. The sequence goes on along the minus strand of NW_027152361.1, from coordinate 113,022 downwards.
ATTAGAATCGAGAGCCAACGGTAAGTTTTCTATGTTAAACCATTACACCATTGAAAAACTGGTTACGTTTGCAATCGAAAGAAAAATGACTATAGTTGAAGAGGTAATGGCCCCTAAACTATGTTCTGGGATGAAAGTTACAGCTTCAGTGAAATCCGTTTGCAAATCGGAGTGATAGATTAGAATCGAGAGCCAACGGTAAGTTTTCTATGTTAAACCATTACACCATTGAAAAACTGGTTACGTTTGCAATCGAAAGAAAAATGACTATAGTTGAAGAGGTAATGGCCCCTAAACTATGTTCTGGGATGAAAGTTACAGCTTCAGTGAAATCCGTTTGCAAATCGGAGTGATAGATTAGAATCGAGAGCCAACGGTAAGTTTTCTATGTTAAACCATTACACCATTGAAAAACTGGTTACGTTTGCAATCGAAAGAAAAATGACTATAGTTGAAGAGGTAATGGCCCCTAAACTATGTTCTGGGATGAAAGTTACAGCTTCAGTGAAATCCGTTTGCAAATCGGAGTGATAGATTAGAATCGAGAGCCAACGGTAAGTTTTCTATGTTAAACCATTACACCATTGAAAAACTGGTTACGTTTGCAATCGAAAGAAAAATGACTATAGTTGAAGAGGTAATGGCCCCTAAACTATGTTCTGGGATGAAAGTTACAGCTTCAGTGAAATCCGTTTGCAAATCGGAGTGATAGATTAGAATCGAGAGCCAACGGTAAGTTTTCTATGTTAAACCATTACACCATTGAAAAACTGGTTACGTTTGCAATCGAAAGAAAAATGACTATAGTTGAAGAGGTAATGGCCCCTAAACTATGTTCTGGGATGAAAGTTACAGCTTCAGTGAAATCCGTTTGCAAATCGGAGTGATAGATTAGAATCGAGAGCCAACGGTAAGTTTTCTATGTTAAACCATTACACCATTGAAAAACTGGTTACGTTTGCAATCGAAAGAAAAATGACTATAGTTGAAGAGGTAATGGCCCCTAAACTATGTTCTGGGATGAAAGTTACAGCTTCAGTGAAATCCGTTTGCAAATCGGAGTGATAGATTAGAATCGAGAGCCAACGGTAAGTTTTCTATGTTAAACCATTACACCATTGAAAAACTGGTTACGTTTGCAATCGAAAGAAAAATGACTATAGTTGAAGAGGTAATGGCCCCTAAACTATGTTCTGGGATGAAAGTTACAGCTTCAGTGAAATCCGTTTGCAAATCGGAGTGATAGATTAGAATCGAGAGCCAACGGTAAGTTTTCTATGTTAAACCAATATCAATAATTTTTATTGGAATTTTTCAAATTATAACATTACAGTCAACAAACAGTTGTAAAGAAATGTTGGGCATGTTATACAATACTTTGTGTACAAATAATATAAAAGTGATAGATATTAATGTATAATTATGAATATTACAATTGTACAGGAATGAAATTATAACAGTTGTATTAAATCAAATAAATGAGATAGTTAATATAAGTGGGTCACCTATATAACGATTTTCTATGAGTATAGAATCAAAAATAAAGGAAGATTAAATTAACAGTTTAAAGCTTTAACTATAAAGTGTTTGTGTAAAAGACGCGTAATTATTGCGTAGATTTTTCTTGTTAGTTGTTCTTATGAGTAGCGCGCTATACGCATTAAAGTAGTGCATAATTAGTATTTAAATGTGTATCTTATACGCGTCCCATGCGCATTAAAATACGCATAGAACGCGTACAAAATGTCCGTCATGCGTACAATCATGTTTTCATGCGTATATGCGTATTTTTTAGTAGCGTTTTAGTAGCGGTCAAAAACCGCGTTTACCGCTAAACAAACGTCAAGAGCCGCGAATAAGCGTTTTTTGCGCTTTTTTTGTGCGTTTTTCCGCAAACCTGCAGATTTTTGCGAATTTCCGTAGTTTTCTGCAAAAATAATGTAACAAACTCAAGTTAAGTAAAATTATTGTCAAAATAACTGTATAATATAAAAATAAGTAGGGATAAGTATAAATACAGTAGTTTTATCTGGGACCGTAGTTTAGAATGGGGAAATTGTTAATTGTAGTTTAATCGAATTTTGTATCAATCTGTTTGTGTAACTGTTTGGTTACTACATATTATATGTCAAATGATATCATTTGACATAAAAACGTGTCTATGTCAGCAGAAAGATATAAATCAAATGAAGGAAGTGAGTCCTATCAATGATGTGTATGACACAGTGGTTGGTTCGAGGTTGATTTGTGTAGGTCTCTCTCAACCTGGGAGTACTGAGATCCCAGGGAGTGATGACCATGCTAAAATTACCATCGTGACTCAGGTTACACATCATAATAGTTAATGGCAGTGGTCTTCATGCTGAAGTATAGACTTAATGTTGATATTCCAACTATGTTATGTTTATGTTTATGGTTATAGTTATATGATTAAATTATTATCTAAACTAAGTTAACCTAAACTAATCTAACCTAACCTACTATGCACACCTTCAATGTCCAGAGGTTCAAACCTATATTCCATACCTATGTTGTATTCACAGAGCTAGATACAGGATGCATCAGACTAAGGTCACAGTGCAGATTCAGTATAATCAAAGGAACAAATCTAGGACAAATCAAGAACATGAGAGGGTTGAGACAGGATAAAGCTAGAACTCTAATAGCTTAGAATTTACATATACTGTAGGCCACAGAGCAGCCTTTTTGAGGAAGGAGTTGAGGTTACCACAGCGAATAGACCATGCCTTCTCGGCCAAAAGATTTGACTCCACCCTTCGCAGAATCTCCTCCAGGTTTGGAACATATGGAGTTTTCCAATTCAAGGCTAACATACCTCTTATGGCTATGAAAACATGAATCATGATCAATTTTTCCTGGGGGGGAAATATACTTACACCTAGATTGAGAATAGCCAACCCAGGTGGGATTGACTGTAGAGACGTCGGGAGTAATTTAAGGAAACCTCCAACATCCCTCCAGAAGTTCTGAAGTGCCGGGCACTCCCACATGATATGTTCAATGGTACCCGTCAGGCCGCAACCTCTCCAGCACAGGGGTGAAGTTTTAGGGTCGAATTTGATGATTTTTTCCGGGGTCATGAACCACCGCCAAATGCATTTTATCAAGTTCTCATGATGGCCTACACAATGAGAGACCTTTTTAAGTGCTTTAACGGTCATCTCCCATTCCTCCACACCAATTTCATCCCCAAGCCAGTCCTGCCATTTAGATAGTTGCCAATTAGGAAGGGGTTCTTTTAGGTCTGATATGGATCTATAAAATATAGAGGTACCTTTTAGATGAGAATTTTCTAATTGGGTAAGTTTAACAATTTTGGGCAATAGTATAATGGGGGTATATGGGTGTTTATTAGAAAATCTAGATAGCTTATCATATGTTGATTTTTCAGAAAGTGGGATGCCATATGAACTGGTAAGATCATCAAAGGGTCTAATTCCGGAATCTCCCATCAAGTCTTCTACATTTTTGATACCACAGTTTAGCCAGATCTCCAAATCAATATTCTTGATGACAGCATTAAAAGTAGTTATGGGAGTGGGGATTGTCACTGCCATCACCTCATGTTTACTTAGATTAAGCATTTCTTTCCAAATTCTGAGGGAGTTGGCAGTGACAGGGTTTTGAATATATTGTTGTACCTTCCAGGTCAATCTAGATTCTAAGAGTTCTCTGAAGGATTTAAAAGGGAGTTGTTCTTCCTCAATCCTGTACCATTGCTTGGATGAGTCTTTCATCCAGATTGACCTGGATTGATCTAGGATTGTGGCCTTATAATAAAATTCTATGTTGGGTGCTCCCAGACCTAAATTGGATGTGTGGGCAGTTAATATTTTGTTGGAGAATCTGGCCTTCCTGTTTTTAAGGAAATATTTATTCATCAATTGTTGTAAGGTCTTAAAGAATTTTTGAGGGACTTTGATTGGGAGATTCCGGAAGAGGTAAAGAAGCTGGGGGAGTAACATCATTTTGAATGCAGCTATTCTGCCTAACCAGGAATATTCTACTTTTGATAAATAATCTAATTTTTCTTTGATTTTTATTAGCCAAGGTGCATAGTTTTCCCTATAAATTTGAGCTAAGGTGGGGGTTAATTGGACTCCTAGGTACTTGATAGATTTTTCATTCCAAGAGTACTGGCAGGACTGTTTGAGAGTATCTTTCATTTTTGATGGTATGAAGCAAGGGAGAATGACCGTTTTTTGTTCATTTAATTTGTAAAATGAGATTTTTGAAAATTTGTCTAATTCTTCATTAGCGTTTGGCAGTGATATCATGGGTTTTTGTAAAAATAGGATTATATCATCAGCATAGAGACTTAATTTAGTGGAGTTTGGGCCAATTTTAATTCCATGAATGTTGGGGTTATTCCTAATTTGTTGTGCAAGGGGCTCTAGTGTTAAGTTAAAAATCAGAGGGGAAAGAGGGCAGCCTTGACGGGTACCATTTTTAATCTCAAAAGAGGTTGAGATAGAGCCTGAAGATGTGACTCTAGCTGAGGGGCAAGAACATAAGGCCAGGAAGGCACCATGGAGGAAGTCTGGTATTCCAAATTTGGATAAAATTCTAGATAGGTATAGCCAATTAACTCTGTCGAACGCCTTCTCCGCGTCTAAGGAGACAAGGAGGGTAGGCGTCCGACAGAGTTTGATCTGGTGGAGTAGAGCAAGGGCCTTTCTAGTCCCGTCACTTGTTGATCTATTTTTTGTAAATCCTACCTGGTCTGGGTTAATTAGCTGGGGCATAAGGGGGGACAATCTGTTAGCAATGATACGGGCATAAATTTTTACATCTGTATTTAAAAGGGAAATGGGCCTATAACTACTTGGGTCTGCTGGGTTTTTATCTTCCTTGGGTATAGTGGTTATTAGGGCTGACAGGGATTCTTTAGGGAAACTACGTTGGGTGGCAATTTCATTGAACATGTTGGTGAGGGGTTTTGATACAATACTAATAAATTTTTTATAATAGTCATTGATAAATCCGTCTGGGCCTGGGGCTTTGTCTCTTTTTAGGGTGTTAATCACAGTTTCTACTTCATGTTGGGAAAAGGGGGTGGATAAGTATTTTTGTTCAAATTCAGTTAATGAGGGGAGATCTACTTTATCTAAATAATTATTTATGTTTTGTAATGTTGGTTGAGGGGTATTAGGGTCTAATTCGAGATTATATAGGCCTTCATAATACTTGGCTAAGGCTTCTATTATATCTGTGGGGTGGTGGACTTCAATTTTAGTAAGGGGATGTTTAATTTTAAGAATTCTATGGAGTATTCTTTGGCCTTTGATTTTCCTAGCCATTGTTTTGCCAGCTTTGTTTCCTCCATGATACCAGTCCTCCCTCAATCTAGTTTGCCACTTATCATAGTCACAGTACATCTGTTCAGCCAATTCCTGTCTAGTTTTTTCTAATTCTCCAGTCAGTTCCTTCTTACGCTTATTGAATATCTCCACCTCAAGTGATCTAATCTTTTTTAATAGGAGTTCAGTTTTTTCTCTCATTTTTTTCTTTCGTATGGCTCCCTGTTTCATAAAGACTCCCCTCATGAATGCCTTATGGGCATTCCATAAGGTGACTCTGGATACCACACTTTTGTCATTGAGGTGGAAATATTCTAAAAGTTCTTTTTTGATAGGGGGGAATGTATGTTCGGAATTAAAGATAAATTTGTTCAATTTCCAGTTAAATGGTTTGGGGGAAGAGTTTTGCAAATGAAATTTTACCGTTATTGGGGAGTGGTCTGACCATACTCTAGTACCAATATCAACCTCTGAGACCAGTGGCAGGGAAAACCCATCAGTGAGACAATGATCAATCCTGGTAAAGGACTGACAGACCAGTGAGTAATAGCTATATTGTTTCTCCTTGGGGTGTATGCACCTCCAAGTGTCATATAGCTCGTTTTTCAGTAAAGATGGTAATAAAATGGACTGAGCTCTTCTACTTTGGGAAGTGGAGTCTAATAGGGGATCTACAATAGCATTCATGTCGCCTAATATAAATAAATTACCTTTTTGAAATTTTTGTATTTTTTGGAAAGATTTATTAAGAAATTTAACTTGGTGGGTATTGGGGGCATAAATGTTTGCAAAAGTAAATGATTGGGAATTGATAGTTCCTGATACCACCACCAGTCTGCCATCCACACCACAATGCGTTTCCCCTACCACCAGTCCCAGAGTGTCCCTAACTGCAATACACACTCCTGCCTTTTTCTTCTTGTCCCCGAATGTGGAGTGATAAATCTTTGAGAAATTGTGAATCTTCAGTCTAGTTGCAGATATTTTAGTTAAATGAGTTTCTTGGAGGCAAATGATGTCTGGTTTTTGTTCTTTAATTAATTTGTTAAGTAGAAATCTCTTTCTGAAAGAGTTTAACCCTCTCACATTCAGGGACAGTATCTGACAATCATACATCACACCACCTAGAATGCTTTGCAGTACCTGTGAAACAAAATGAACCATAAATAATCAAACTCAACATTGTATATTGTATATTACCCATGATATTGATCCTGCCTGTGCTTCCTTGCATCTCTGCTCTGAGGAGAAAGAAGAACATAAATGGACAAGAAAGTGTGCATAACCTATTATAACTAAAACTATAATACAACAAATAGCTCAGAGGACTGAGGTATACTTGCAGAGGCATCCGGTTCTACCCCTACAAGCAGTCTCAAATTGTCCCAGCTGTAAACAAAAACAGAAAAAGAAAAGAAGAGTTCCAAACAATCAGTAGGAGCACTTCCAGGAAAAAGAAAACAGTCAGTGACCCGACGGTCAGAGCCCACCGGTGTGGGCCTCCAGTTGGACTTACCACCTAAAAGGAAAAAGAGTTCCTAAGGGGATAAGTCTGAGTGGGGGAAAAGTTCCGTGGGGGAACATCCATGTTCATGAAGTACCTGAAGCCTCTCCAGTTTTATCCTTCTCTGCATCAGGTAAGGGTTGTGTGGTGTCCATAAGTGTTGAGTCAAGCCTGGGTTTAGGAGAAATTGGCGGACGAAAGGGCCTGTCTTTTTGTGGGTCTCTAGGAACAAAGATTGGTAAGTCCCACTTTGCCAGCAGTTCCATTCCTTCCTCAGGGGTTTTGATCACATAGGAGGATCCTTGGCTAAAAATAATCAGCTTAGGGGGGAATCCCCAGTTGTACTGTATTTTGTGGTGCCTCAAGGTTGTAGTGATCTTTGAAAAAGCTCGCCTGGTCTGTAAGGTGATCTGTGACAGGTCTTGATACAATGATAGATCCTTGTATTCACCAGAAAGTTTCTTTCCCTCTCTTGTAGCTGCCAGTAGTTGCTCCTTTACATGAAAAAAATGGATTCTAGTGATAACATCTCTTGGCACATTTTTCCCAAGGTGGGCAGGTTTGGGCAGCCTGTGTGCCCTGTCCACAGTCAGTTCACTTTTGGTTAGTAGGGGAAATGAAGTATGCAGGATGTCTGCTACATAATCCTTCAGTTGATCATTAGCAACAGACTCAGGGACCCCTCTTATTTTAATGTTATTACGTCTGTTTCTATCCTCCCCATCTGCTATCTTTTCCTTCATCCACTTATTTTCTCCTTCAAGCTTTTTATGAGAGTCCACCAAGATGTTATAAGCTATGGACATCTCCTGCATCTTATTTTCCAGCCTGTTAATCCTCTGGTCAGTTTCTTGTGCAAACAGATCCATGTTACCTGCCACAGTTTGTAAGTCACTTCTAACTCCCATGTTATTGTCAGCCATCATCTTGCAGAAAGAGAGCATGAAGGACTTAAAAAACTGCTGGGAGATGGGCTGATCTGTGGCAGGGAAAGACGCTAAGGTGGTGAAGGGATCATCTGCCTCAGGGGGATGGATGGATGCAGGTGGATGGATGGATGGATGGGGCAGCGGGGCAGATGGGTGAGGAGTAGAATGAAATGCAGCTCCTACCTTTGTATCAGCGGTGTCACGCTGGGAAGGTGCAGGCTTTGTCTTGGATGGTCGCATGGGCTGCAGTGGGCTGCGTTCCCTGTAGTCTGCGGACTCCGTGAGAGCGATATTACCTTCCTCATCATATTCCTCCAATGTGTCCGCTCTGTCTCTCCTGTTTACCCTTGCAGGAGGGGTGTAAAGAACGCTGTATTTGTTCCTTTGTGCCAGCGGTGTAGGGGACAGAGTCTCTGCCTCATGGTGCGGGCTGGGCCTGTGCTGGCCGGCGCCATCTTGGATCTCATCCACAAAGAAGGTAGAGAGCTTCGTAGGAACTGCAGATCCACGCTTTGGCTGGCTGTATGTCACTTTGCGCCAGTCCTGTGACATCTTGGGACCTTCACACACCTGTATGTGTATTTTGAGGCTTCTGGGATCGCTGTAAGTCGCTATATTAGGATGTTCACAGCGGGAGCTGCAGGCTCAGACGTCCATTCAGCTCCGCTGCGTAGCCACGCCCCTTTCTATGTTAAACCATTACACCATTGAAAAACTGGTTACGTTTGCAATCGAAAGAAAAATGACTATAGTTGAAGAGGTAATGGCCCCTAAACTATGTTCTGGGATGAAAGTTACAGCTTCAGTGAAATCCGTTTGCAAATCGGAGTGATAGATTAGAATCGAGAGCCAACGGTAAGTTTTCTATGTTAAACCATTACACCATTGAAAAACTGGTTACGTTTGCAATCGAAAGAAAAATGACTATAGTTGAAGAGGTAATGGCCCCTAAACTATGTTCTAGGATGAAAGTTACAGCTTCAGTGAAATCCGTTTGCAAATCGGAGTGATAGATTAGAATCGAGAGCCAACGGTAAGTTTTCTATGTTAAACCATTACACCATTGAAAAACTGGTTACGTTTGCAATCGAAAGAAAAATGACTATAGTTGAAGAGGTAATGGCCCCTAAACTATGTTCTGGGATGAAAGTTACAGCTTCAGTGAAATCCGTTAGCAAATCGGAGTGATAGATTAAAATCGAGAGGCAACGGTAAGTTTTCTATGTTAAACCATTACACCATTGAAAAACTGGTTACGTTTGCAATCGAAAGAAAAATGACTATAGTTGAAGAGGTAATGGCCCCTAAACTATGTTCTGGGATGAAAGTTACAGCTTCAGTGAAATCCGTTAGCAAATCGGAGTGATAGATTAGAATCGAGAGGCAACGGTAAGTTTTCTATGTTAAACCATTACACCATTGAAAAACTGGTTACGTTTGCAATCGAAAGAAAAATGACTATAGTTGAAGAGGTAATGGCCCCTAAACTATGTTCTGGGATGAAAGTTACAGCTTCAGTGAAATCCGTTTGCAAATCGGAGTGATAGATTAGAATCGAGAGCCAACGGTAAGTTTTCTATGTTAAACCATTACACCATTGAAAAACTGGTTACGTTTGCAATCGAAAGAAAAATGACTATAGTTGAAGAGGTAATGGCCCCTAAACTATGTTCTGGGATGAAAGTTACAGCTTCAGTGAAATCCGTTTGCAAATCGGAGTGATAGATTAGAATCGAGAGCCAACGGTAAGTTTTCTATGTTAAACCATTACACCATTGAAAAACTGGTTACGTTTGCAATCGAAAGAAAAATGACTATAGTTGAAGAGGTAATGGCCCCTAAACTATGTTCTGGGATGAAAGTTACAGCTTCAGTGAAATCCGTTTGCAAATCGGAGTGATAGATTAGAATCGAGAGCCAACGGTAAGTTTTCTATGTTAAACCATTACACCATTGAAAAACTGGTTACGTTTGCAATCGAAAGAAAAATGACTATAGTTGAAGAGGTAATGGCCCCTAAACTATGTTCTGGGATGAAAGTTACAGCTTCAGTGAAATCCGTTTGCAAATCGGAGTGATAGATTAGAATCGAGAGCCAACGGTAAGTTTTCTATGTTAAACCATTACACCATTGAAAAACTGGTTACGTTTGCAATCGAAAGAAAAATGACTATAGTTGAAGAGGTAATGGCCCCTAAACTATGTTCTGGGATGAAAGTTACAGCTTCAGTGAAATCCGTTTGCAAATCGGAGTGATAGATTAGAATCGAGAGCCAACGGTAAGTTTTCTATGTTAAACCATTACACCATTGAAAAACTGGTTACGTTTGCAATCGAAAGAAAAATGACTATAGTTGAAGAGGTAATGGCCCCTAAACTATGTTCTGGGATGAAAGTTACAGCTTCAGTGAAATCCGTTTGCAAATCGGAGTGATAGATTAGAATCGAGAGCCAACGGTAAGTTTTCTATGTTAAACCATTACACCATTGAAAAACTGGTTACGTTTGCAATCGAAAGAAAAATGACTATAGTTGAAGAGGTAATGGCCCCTAAACTATGTTCTGGGATGAAAGTTACAGCTTCAGTGAAATCCGTTTGCAAATCGGAGTGATAGATTAGAATCGAGAGCCAACGGTAAGTTTTCTATGTTAAACCATTACACCATTGAAAAACTGGTTACGTTTGCAATCGAAAGAAAAATGACTATAGTTGAAGAGGTAATGGCCCCTAAACTATGTTCTGGGATGAAAGTTACAGCTTCAGTGAAATCCGTTTGCAAATCGGAGTGATAGATTAGAATCGAGAGCCAACGGTAAGTTTTCTATGTTAAACCATTACACCATTGAAAAACTGGTTACGTTTGCAATCGAAAGAAAAATGACTATAGTTGAAGAGGTAATGGCCCCTAAACTATGTTCTGGGATGAAAGTTACAGCTTCAGTGAAATCCGTTTGCAAATCGGAGTGATAGATTAGAATCGAGAGCCAACGGTAAGTTTTCTATGTTAAACCATTACACCATTGAAAAACTGGTTACGTTTGCAATCGAAAGAAAAATGACTATAGTTGAAGAGGTAATGGCCCCTAAACTATGTTCTGGGATGAAAGTTACAGCTTCAGTGAAATCCGTTTGCAAATCGGAGTGATAGATTAGAATCGAGAGCCAACGGTAAGTTTTCTATGTTAAACCATTACACCATTGAAAAACTGGTTACGTTTGCAATCGAAAGAAAAATGACTATAGTTGAAGAGGTAATGGCCCCTAAACTATGTTCTGGGATGAAAGTTACAGCTTCAGTGAAATCCGTTTGCAAATCGGAGTGATAGATTAGAATCGAGAGCCAACGGTAAGTTTTCTATGTTAAACCATTACACCATTGAAAAACTGGTTACGTTTGCAATCGAAAGAAAAATGACTATAGTTGAAGAGGTAATGGCCCCTAAACTATGTTCTGGGATGAAAGTTACAGCTTCAGTGAAATCCGTTTGCAAATCGGAGTGATAGATTAGAATCGAGAGCCAACGGTAAGTTTTCTATGTTAAACCATTACACCATTGAAAAACTGGTTACGTTTGCAATCGAAAGAAAAATGACTATAGTTGAAGAGGTAATGGCCCCTAAACTATGTTCTGGGATGAAAGTTACAGCTTCAGTGAAATCCGTTTGCAAATCGGAGTGATAGATTAGAATCGAGAGCCAACGGTAAGTTTTCTATGTTAAACCATTACACCATTGAAAAACTGGTTACGTTTGCAATCGAAAGAAAAATGACTATAGTTGAAGAGGTAATGGCCCCTAAACTATGTTCTGGGATGAAAGTTACAGCTTCAGTGAAATCCGTTTGCAAATCGGAGTGATAGATTAGAATCGAGAGCCAACGGTAAGTTTTCTATGTTAAACCATTACACCATTGAAAAACTGGTTACGTTTGCAATCGAAAGAAAAATGACTATAGTTGAAGAGGTAATGGCCCCTAAACTATGTTCTGGGATGAAAGTTACAGCTTCAGTGAAATCCGTTTGCAAATCGGAGTGATAGATTAGAATCGAGAGCCAACGGTAAGTTTTCTATGTTAAACCATTACACCATTGAAAAACTGGTTACGTTTGCAATCGAAAGAAAAATGACTATAGTTGAAGAGGTAATGGCCCCTAAACTATGTTCTGGGATGAAAGTTACAGCTTCAGTGAAATCCGTTTGCAAATCGGAGTGATAGATTAGAATCGAGAGCCAACGGTAAGTTTTCTATGTTAAACCATTACACCATTGAAAAACTGGTTACGTTTGCAATCGAAAGAAAAATGACTATAGTTGAAGAGGTAATGGCCCCTAAACTATGTTCTGGGATGAAAGTTACAGCTTCAGTGAAATCCGTTTGCAAATCGGAGTGATAGATTAGAATCGAGAGCCAACGGTAAGTTTTCTATGTTAAACCATTACACCATTGAAAAACTGGTTACGTTTGCAATCGAAAGAAAAATGACTATAGTTGAAGAGGTAATGGCCCCTAAACTATGTTCTGGGATGAAAGTTACAGCTTCAGTGAAATCCGTTTGCAAATCGGAGTGATAGATTAGAATCGAGAGCCAACGGTAAGTTTTCTATGTTAAACCATTACACCATTGAAAAACTGGTTACGTTTGCAATCGAAAGAAAAATGACTATAGTTGAAGAGGTAATGGCCCCTAAACTATGTTCTGGGATGAAAGTTACAGCTTCAGTGAAATCCGTTTGCAAATCGGACGTGATAGATTAGAATCGAGAGCCAACGGTAAGTTTTCTATGTTAAACCATTACACCATTGAAAAACTGGTTACGTTTGCAATCGAAAGAAAAATGACTATAGTTGAAGAGGTAATGGCCCCTAAACTATGTTCTGGGATGAAAGTTACAGCTTCAGTGAAATCCGTTTGCAAATCGGAGTGATAGATTAGAATCGAGAGCCAACGGTAAGTTTTCTATGTTAAACCATTACACCATTGAAAAACTGGTTACGTTTGCAATCGAAAGAAAAATGACTATAGTTGAAGAGGTAATGGCCCCTAAACTATGTTCTGGGATGAAAGTTACAGCTTCAGTGAAATCCGTTTGCAAATCGGAGTGATAGATTAGAATCGAGAGCCAACGGTAAGTTTTCTATGTTAAACCATTACACCATTGAAAAACTGGTTACGTTTGCAATCGAAAGAAAAATGACTATAGTTGAAGAGGTAATGGCCCCTAAACTATGTTCTGGGATGAAAGTTACAGCTTCAGTGAAATCCGTTTGCAAATCGGAGTGATAGATTAGAATCGAGAGCCAACGGTAAGTTTTCTATGTTAAACCATTACACCATTGAAAAACTGGTTACGTTTGCAATCGAAAGAAAAATGACTATAGTTGAAGAGGTAATGGCCCCTAAACTATGTTCTGGGATGAAAGTTACAGCTTCAGTGAAATCCGTTTGCAAATCGGAGTGATAGATTAGAATCGAGAGCCAACGGTAAGTTTTCTATGTTAAACCATTACACCATTGAAAAACTGGTTACGTTTGCAATCGAAAGAAAAATGACTATAGTTGAAGAGGTAATGGCCCCTAAACTATGTTCTGGGATGAAAGTTACAGCTTCAGTGAAATCCGTTTGCAAATCGGAGTGATAGATTAGAATCGAGAGCCAACGGTAAGTTTTCTATGTTAAACCATTACACCATTGAAAAACTGGTTACGTTTGCAATCGAAAGAAAAATGACTATAGTTGAAGAGGTAATGGCCCCTAAACTATGTTCTGGGATGAAAGTTACAGCTTCAGTGAAATCCGTTTGCAAATCGGAGTGATAGATTAGAATCGAGAGCCAACGGTAAGTTTTCTATGTTAAACCATTACACCATTGAAAAACTGGTTACGTTTGCAATCGAAAGAAAAATGACTATAGTTGAAGAGGTAATGGCCCCTAAACTATGTTCTGGGATGAAAGTTACAGCTTCAGTGAAATCCGTTTGCAAATCGGAGTGATAGATTAGAATCGAGAGCCAACGGTAAGTTTTCTATGTTAAACCATTACACCATTGAAAAACTGGTTACGTTTGCAATCGAAAGAAAAATGACTATAGTTGAAGAGGTAATGGCCCCTAAACTATGTTCTGGGATGAAAGTTACAGCTTCAGTGAAATCCGTTTGCAAATCGGAGTGATAGATTAGAATCGAGAGCCAACGGTAAGTTTTCTATGTTAAACCATTACACCATTGAAAAACTGGTTACGTTTGCAATCGAAAGAAAAATGACTATAGTTGAAGAGGTAATGGCCCCTAAACTATGTTCTGGGATGAAAGTTACAGCTTCAGTGAAATCCGTTTGCAAATCGGAGTGATAGATTAGAATCGAGAGCCAACGGTAAGTTTTCTATGTTAAACCATTACACCATTGAAAAACTGGTTACGTTTGCAATCGAAAGAAAAATGACTATAGTTGAAGAGGTAATGGCCCCTAAACTATGTTCTGGGATGAAAGTTACAGCTTCAGTGAAATCCGTTTGCAAATCGGAGTGATAGATTAGAATCGAGAGCCAACGGTAAGTTTTCTATGTTAAACCATTACACCATTGAAAAACTGGTTACGTTTGCAATCGAAAGAAAAATGACTATAGTTGAAGAGGTAATGGCCCCTAAACTATGTTCTGGGATGAAAGTTACAGCTTCAGTGAAATCCGTTTGCAAATCGGAGTGATAGATTAGAATCGAGAGCCAACGGTAAGTTTTCTATGTTAAACCATTACACCATTGAAAAACTGGTTACGTTTGCAATCGAAAGAAAAATGACTATAGTTGAAGAGGTAATGGCCCCTAAACTATGTTCTGGGATGAAAGTTACAGCTTCAGTGAAATCCGTTTGCAAATCGGAGTGATAGATTAGAATCGAGAGCCAACGGTAAGTTTTCTATGTTAAACCATTACACCATTGAAAAACTGGTTACGTTTGCAATCGAAAGAAAAATGACTATAGTTGAAGAGGTAATGGCCCCTAAACTATGTTCTGGGATGAAAGTTACAGCTTCAGTGAAATCCGTTTGCAAATCGGAGTGATAGATTAGAATCGAGAGCCAACGGTAAGTTTTCTATGTTAAACCATTACACCATTGAAAAACTGGTTACGTTTGCAATCGAAAGAAAAATGACTATAGTTGAAGAGGTAATGGCCCCTAAACTATGTTCTGGGATGAAAGTTACAGCTTCAGTGAAATCCGTTTGCAAATCGGAGTGATAGATTAGAATCGAGAGCCAACGGTAAGTTTTCTATGTTAAACCATTACACCATTGAAAAACTGGTTACGTTTGCAATCGAAAGAAAAATGACTATAGTTGAAGAGGTAATGGCCCCTAAACTATGTTCTGGGATGAAAGTTACAGCTTCAGTGAAATCCGTTTGCAAATCGGAGTGATAGATTAGAATCGAGAGCCAACGGTAAGTTTTCTATGTTAAACCATTACACCATTGAAAAACTGGTTACGTTTGCAATCGAAAGAAAAATGACTATAGTTGAAGAGGTAATGGCCCCTAAACTATGTTCTGGGATGAAAGTTACAGCTTCAGTGAAATCCGTTTGCAAATCGGAGTGATAGATTAGAATCGAGAGCCAACGGTAAGTTTTCTATGTTAAACCATTACACCATTGAAAAACTGGTTACGTTTGCAATCGAAAGAAAAATGACTATAGTTGAAGAGGTAATGGCCCCTAAACTATGTTCTGGGATGAAAGTTACAGCTTCAGTGAAATCCGTTTGCAAATCGGAGTGATAGATTAGAATCGAGAGCCAACGGTAAGTTTTCTATGTTAAACCATTACACCATTGAAAAACTGGTTACGTTTGCAATCGAAAGAAAAATGACTATAGTTGAAGAGGTAATGGCCCCTAAACTATGTTCTGGGATGAAAGTTACAGCTTCAGTGAAATCCGTTTGCAAATCGGAGTGATAGATTAGAATCGAGAGCCAACGGTAAGTTTTCTATGTTAAACCATTACACCATTGAAAAACTGGTTACGTTTGCAATCGAAAGAAAAATGACTATAGTTGAAGAGGTAATGGCCCCTAAACTATGTTCTGGGATGAAAGTTACAGCTTCAGTGAAATCCGTTTGCAAATCGGAGTGATAGATTAGAATCGAGAGCCAACGGTAAGTTTTCTATGTTAAACCATTACACCATTGAAAAACTGGTTACGTTTGCAATCGAAAGAAAAATGACTATAGTTGAAGAGGTAATGGCCCCTAAACTATGTTCTGGGATGAAAGTTACAGCTTCAGTGAAATCCGTTTGCAAATCGGAGTGATAGATTAGAATCGAGAGCCAACGGTAAGTTTTCTATGTTAAACCATTACACCATTGAAAAACTGGTTACGTTTGCAATCGAAAGAAAAATGACTATAGTTGAAGAGGTAATGGCCCCTAAACTATGTTCTGGGATGAAAGTTACAGCTTCAGTGAAATCCGTTTGCAAATCGGAGTGATAGATTAGAATCGAGAGCCAACGGTAAGTTTTCTATGTTAAACCATTACACCATTGAAAAACTGGTTACGTTTGCAATCGAAAGAAAAATGACTATAGTTGAAGAGGTAATGGCCCCTAAACTATGTTCTGGGATGAAAGTTACAGCTTCAGTGAAATCCGTTTGCAAATCGGAGTGATAGATTAGAATCGAGAGCCAACGGTAAGTTTTCTATGTTAAACCATTACACCATTGAAAAACTGGTTACGTTTGCAATCGAAAGAAAAATGACTATAGTTGAAGAGGTAATGGCCCCTAAACTATGTTCTGGGATGAAAGTTACAGCTTCAGTGAAATCCGTTTGCAAATCGGAGTGATAGATTAGAATCGAGAGCCAACGGTAAGTTTTCTATGTTAAACCATTACACCATTGAAAAACTGGTTACGTTTGCAATCGAAAGAAAAATGACTATAGTTGAAGAGGTAATGGCCCCTAAACTATGTTCTGGGATGAAAGTTACAGCTTCAGTGAAATCCGTTTGCAAATCGGAGTGATAGATTAGAATCGAGAGCCAACGGTAAGTTTTCTATGTTAAACCATTACACCATTGAAAAACTGGTTACGTTTGCAATCGAAAGAAAAATGACTATAGTTGAAGAGGTAATGGCCCCTAAACTATGTTCTGGGATGAAAGTTACAGCTTCAGTGAAATCCGTTTGCAAATCGGAGTGATAGATTAGAATCGAGAGCCAACGGTAAGTTTTCTATGTTAAACCATTACACCATTGAAAAACTGGTTACGTTTGCAATCGAAAGAAAAATGACTATAGTTGAAGAGGTAATGGCCCCTAAACTATGTTCTGGGATGAAAGTTACAGCTTCAGTGAAATCCGTTTGCAAATCGGAGTGATAGATTAGAATCGAGAGCCAACGGTAAGTTTTCTATGTTAAACCATTACACCATTGAAAAACTGGTTACGTTTGCAATCGAAAGAAAAATGACTATAGTTGAAGAGGTAATGGCCCCTAAACTATGTTCTGGGATGAAAGTTACAGCTTCAGTGAAATCCGTTTGCAAATCGGAGTGATAGATTAGAATCGAGAGCCAACGGTAAGTTTTCTATGTTAAACCATTACACCATTGAAAAACTGGTTACGTTTGCAATCGAAAGAAAAATGACTATAGTTGAAGAGGTAATGGCCCCTAAACTATGTTCTGGGATGAAAGTTACAGCTTCAGTGAAATCCGTTTGCAAATCGGAGTGATAGATTAGAATCGAGAGCCAACGGTAAGTTTTCTATGTTAAACCATTACACCATTGAAAAACTGGTTACGTTTGCAATCGAAAGAAAAATGACTATAGTTGAAGAGGTAATGGCCCCTAAACTATGTTCTGGGATGAAAGTTACAGCTTCAGTGAAATCCGTTTGCAAATCGGAGTGATAGATTAGAATCGAGAGCCAACGGTAAGTTTTCTATGTTAAACCATTACACCATTGAAAAACTGGTTACGTTTGCAATCGAAAGAAAAATGACTATAGTTGAAGAGGTAATGGCCCCTAAACTATGTTCTGGGATGAAAGTTACAGCTTCAGTGAAATCCGTTTGCAAATCGGAGTGATAGATTAGAATCGAGAGCCAACGGTAAGTTTTCTATGTTAAACCATTACACCATTGAAAAACTGGTTACGTTTGCAATCGAAAGAAAAATGACTATAGTTGAAGAGGTAATGGCCCCTAAACTATGTTCTGGGATGAAAGTTACAGCTTCAGTGAAATCCGTTTGCAAATCGGAGTGATAGATTAGAATCGAGAGCCAACGGTAAGTTTTCTATGTTAAACCATTACACCATTGAAAAACTGGTTACGTTTGCAATCGAAAGAAAAATGACTATAGTTGAAGAGGTAATGGCCCCTAAACTATGTTCTGGGATGAAAGTTACAGCTTCAGTGAAATCCGTTTGCAAATCGGAGTGATAGATTAGAATCGAGAGCCAACGGTAAGTTTTCTATGTTAAACCATTACACCATTGAAAAACTGGTTACGTTTGCAATCGAAAGAAAAATGACTATAGTTGAAGAGGTAATGGCCCCTAAACTATGTTCTGGGATGAAAGTTACAGCTTCAGTGAAATCCGTTTGCAAATCGGAGTGATAGATTAGAATCGAGAGCCAACGGTAAGTTTTCTATGTTAAACCATTACACCATTGAAAAACTGGTTACGTTTGCAATCGAAAGAAAAATGACTATAGTTGAAGAGGTAATGGCCCCTAAACTATGTTCTGGGATGAAAGTTACAGCTTCAGTGAAATCCGTTTGCAAATCGGAGTGATAGATTAGAATCGAGAGCCAACGGTAAGTTTTCTATGTTAAACCATTACACCATTGAAAAACTGGTTACGTTTGCAATCGAAAGAAAAATGACTATAGTTGAAGAGGTAATGGCCCCTAAACTATGTTCTGGGATGAAAGTTACAGCTTCAGTGAAATCCGTTTGCAAATCGGAGTGATAGATTAGAATCGAGAGCCAACGGTAAGTTTTCTATGTTAAACCATTACACCATTGAAAAACTGGTTACGTTTGCAATCGAAAGAAAAATGACTATAGTTGAAGAGGTAATGGCCCCTAAACTATGTTCTGGGATGAAAGTTACAGCTTCAGTGAAATCCGTTTGCAAATCGGAGTGATAGATTAGAATCGAGAGCCAACGGTAAGTTTTCTATGTTAAACCATTACACCATTGAAAAACTGGTTACGTTTGCAATCGAAAGAAAAATGACTATAGTTGAAGAGGTAATGGCCCCTAAACTATGTTCTGGGATGAAAGTTACAGCTTCAGTGAAATCCGTTTGCAAATCGGAGTGATAGATTAGAATCGAGAGCCAACGGTAAGTTTTCTATGTTAAACCATTACACCATTGAAAAACTGGTTACGTTTGCAATCGAAAGAAAAATGACTATAGTTGAAGAGGTAATGGCCCCTAAACTATGTTCTGGGATGAAAGTTACAGCTTCAGTGAAATCCGTTTGCAAATCGGAGTGATAGATTAGAATCGAGAGCCAACGGTAAGTTTTCTATGTTAAACCATTACACCATTGAAAAACTGGTTACGTTTGCAATCGAAAGAAAAATGACTATAGTTGAAGAGGTAATGGCCCCTAAACTATGTTCTGGGATGAAAGTTACAGCTTCAGTGAAATCCGTTTGCAAATCGGAGTGATAGATTAGAATCGAGAGCCAACGGTAAGTTTTCTATGTTAAACCATTACACCATTGAAAAACTGGTTACGTTTGCAATCGAAAGAAAAATGACTATAGTTGAAGAGGTAATGGCCCCTAAACTATGTTCTGGGATGAAAGTTACAGCTTCAGTGAAATCCGTTTGCAAATCGGAGTGATAGATTAGAATCGAGAGCCAACGGTAAGTTTTCTATGTTAAACCATTACACCATTGAAAAACTGGTTACGTTTGCAATCGAAAGAAAAATGACTATAGTTGAAGAGGTAATGGCCCCTAAACTATGTTCTGGGATGAAAGTTACAGCTTCAGTGAAATCCGTTTGCAAATCGGAGTGATAGATTAGAATCGAGAGCCAACGGTAAGTTTTCTATGTTAAACCATTACACCATTGAAAAACTGGTTACGTTTGCAATCGAAAGAAAAATGACTATAGTTGAAGAGGTAATGGCCCCTAATTTATGTTCTGGGATGAAAGTTACAGCTTCAGTGAAATCCGTTTGCAAATCGGAGTGATAGATTAGAATCGAGAGCCAACGGTAAGTTTTCTATGTTAAACCATTACACCATTGAAAAACTGGTTACGTTTGCAATCGAAAGAAAAATGACTATAGTTGAAGAGGTAATGGCCCCTAAACTATGTTCTGGGATGAAAGTTACAGCTTCAGTGAAATCCGTTTGCAAATCGGAGTGATAGATTAGAATCGAGAGCCAACGGTAAGTTTTCTATGTTAAACCATTACACCATTGAAAAACTGGTTACGTTTGCAATCGAAAGAAAAATGACTATAGTTGAAGAGGTAATGGCCCCTAAACTATGTTCTGGGATGAAAGTTACAGCTTCAGTGAAATCCGTTTGCAAATCGGAGTGATAGATTAGAATCGAGAGCCAACGGTAAGTTTTCTATGTTAAACCATTACACCATTGAAAAACTGGTTACGTTTGCAATCGAAAGAAAAATGACTATAGTTGAAGAGGTAATGGCCCCTAAACTATGTTCTGGGATGAAAGTTACAGCTTCAGTGAAATCCGTTTGCAAATCGGAGTGATAGATTAGAATCGAGAGCCAACGGTAAGTTTTCTATGTTAAACCATTACACCATTGAAAAACTGGTTACGTTTGCAATCGAAAGAAAAATGACTATAGTTGAAGAGGTAATGGCCCCTAAACTATGTTCTGGGATGAAAGTTACAGCTTCAGTGAAATCCGTTTGCAAATCGGAGTGATAGATTAGAATCGAGAGCCAACGGTAAGTTTTCTATGTTAAACCATTACACCATTGAAAAACTGGTTACGTTTGCAATCGAAAGAAAAATGACTATAGTTGAAGAGGTAATGGCCCCTAAACTATGTTCTGGGATGAAAGTTACAGCTTCAGTGAAATCCGTTTGCAAATCGGAGTGATAGATTAGAATCGAGAGCCAACGGTAAGTTTTCTATGTTAAACCATTACACCATTGAAAAACTGGTTACGTTTGCAATCGAAAGAAAAATGACTATAGTTGAAGAGGTAATGGCCCCTAAATTATGTTCTGGGATGAAAGTTACAGCTTCAGTGAAATCCGTTTGCAAATCGGAGTGATAGATTAGAATCGAGAGCCAACGGTAAGTTTTCTATGTTAAACCATTACACCATTGAAAAACTGGTTACGTTTGCAATCGAAAGAAAAATGACTATAGTTGAAGAGGTAATGGCCCCTAAACTATGTTCTGGGATGAAAGTTACAGCTTCAGTGAAATCCGTTTGCAAATCGGAGTGATAGATTAGAATCGAGAGCCAACGGTAAGTTTTCTATGTTAAACCATTACACCATTGAAAAACTGGTTACGTTTGCAATCGAAAGAAAAATGACTATAGTTGAAGAGGTAATGGCCCCTAAACTATGTTCTGGGATGAAAGTTACAGCTTCAGTGAAATCCGTTTACAAATCGGAGTGATAGATTAGAATCGAGAGCCAACGGTAAGTTTTCTATGTTAAACCATTACACCATTGAAAAACTGGTTACGTTTGCAATCGAAAGAAAAATGACTATAGTTGAAGAGGTAATGGCCCCTAAACTATGTTCTGGGATGAAAGTTACAGCTTCAGTGAAATCCGTTTGCAAATCGGAGTGATAGATTAGAATCGAGAGCCAACGGTAAGTTTTCTATGTTAAACCATTACACCATTGAAAAACTGGTTACGTTTGCAATCGAAAGAAAAATGACTATAGTTGAAGAGGTAATGGCCCCTAAACTATGTTCTGGGATGAAAGTTACAGCTTCAGTGAAATCCGTTTGCAAATCGGAGTGATAGATTAGAATCGAGAGCCAACGGTAAGTTTTCTATGTTAAACCATTACACCATTGAAAAACTGGTTACGTTTGCAATCGAAAGAAAAATGACTATAGTTGAAGAGGTAATGGCCCCTAAACTATGTTCTGGGATGAAAGTTACAGCTTCAGTGAAATCCGTTTGTAAATCGGAGTGATAGATTAGAATCGAGAGCCAACGGTAAGTTTTCTATGTTAAACCATTACACCATTGAAAAACTGGTTACGTTTGCAATCAAAAGAAAAATGACTATAGTTGAAGAGGTAATGGCCCCTAAACTATGTTCTGGGATGAAAGTTACAGCTTCAGTGAAATCCGTTTGCAAATCGGAGTGATAGATTAGAATCGAGAGCCAACGGTAAGTTTTCTATGTTAAACCATTACACCATTGAAAAACTGGTTACGTTTGCAATCGAAAGAAAAATGACTATAGTTGAAGAGGTAATGGCCCCTAAACTATGTTCTGGGATGAAAGTTACAGCTTCAGTGAAATCCGTTTGCAAATCGGAGTGATAGATTAGAATCGAGAGCCAACGGTAAGTTTTGTATGTTAAACCATTACACCATTGAAAAACTGGTTACGTTTGCAATCGAAAGAAAAATGACTATAGTTGAAGAGGTAATGGCCCCTAAACTATGTTCTGGGATGAAAGTTACAGCTTCAGTGAAATCCGTTTGCAAATCGGAGTGATAGATTAGAATCGAGAGCCAACGGTAAGTTTTCTATGTTAAACCATTACACCATTGAAAAACTGGTTACGTTTGCAATCGAAAGAAAAATGACTATAGTTGAAGAGGTAATGGCCCCTAAACTATGTTCTGGGATGAAAGTTACAGCTTCAGTGAAATCCGTTTGCAAATCGGAGTGATAGATTAGAATCGAGAGCCAACGGTAGGTTTTGTATGTTAAACCATTACACCATTGAAAAACTGGTTACGTTTGCAATCGAAAGAAAAATGACTATAGTTGAAGAGGTAATGGCCCCTAAACTATGTTCTGGGATGAAAGTTACAGCTTCAGTGAAATCCGTTTGCAAATCGGAGTGATAGATTAGAATCGAGAGCCAACGGTAAGTTTTCTATGTTAAACCATTACACCATTGAAAAACTGGTTACGTTTGCAATCGAAAGAAAAATGACTATAGTTGAAGAGGTAATGGCCCCTAAACTATGTTCTGGGATGAAAGTTACAGCTTCAGTGAAATCCGTTTGCAAATCGGAGTGATAGATTAGAATCGAGAGCCAACGGTAAGTTTTCTATGTTAAACCATTACATCATTGAAAAACTGGTTACGTTTGCAATCGAAAGAAAAATGACTATAGTTGAAGAGGTAATGGCCCCTAAACTATGTTCTGGGATGAAAGTTACAGCTTCAGTGAAATCCGTTTGCAAATCGGAGTGATAGATTAGAATCGAGAGCCAACGCTAAGTTTTCTATGTTAAACCATTACACCATTGAAAAACTGGTTACGTTTGCAATCGAAAGAAAAATGACTATAGTTGAAGAGGTAATGGCCCCTAAACTATGTTCTGGGATGAAAGTTACAGCTTCAGTGAAATCCGTTTGCAAATCGGAGTGATAGATTAGAATCGAGAGCCAACGGTAAGTTTTCTATGTTAAACCATTACACCATTGAAAAACTGGTTACGTCTGCAATCGAAAGAAAAATGACTATAGTTGAAGAGGTAATGGCCCCTAAACTATGTTCTGGGATGAAAGTTACAGCTTCAGTGAAATCCGTTTGCAAATCGGAGTGATAGATTAGAATCGAGAGCCAACGGTAAGTTTTCTATGTTAAACCATTACACCATTGAAAAACTGGTTACGTTTGCAATCGAAAGAAAAATGACTATAGTTGAAGAGGTAATGGCCCCTAAACTATGTTCTGGGATGAAAGTTACAGCTTCAGTGAAATCCGTTTGCAAATCGGAGTGATAGATTAGAATCGAGAGCCAACGGTAAGTTTTCTGTGTTAAACCATTACACCATTGAAAAACTGGTTACGTTTGCAATCGAAAGAAAAATGACTATAGTTGAAGAGGTAATGGCCCCTAAACTATGTTCTGGGATGAAAGTTACAGCTTCAGTGAAATCCGTTTGCAAATCGGAGTGATAGATTAGAATCGAGAGCCAACGGTAAGTTTTCTATGTTAAACCATTACACCATTGAAAAACTGGTTACGTTTGCAATCGAAAGAAAAATGACTATAGTTGAAGAGGTAATGGCCCCTAAACTATGTTCTGGGATGAAAGTTACAGCTTCAGTGAAATCCGTTTGCAAATCGGAGTGATAGATTAGAATCGAGAGCCAACGGTAAGTTTTCTATGTTAAACCATTACACCATTGAAAAACTGGTTACGTTTGCAATCGAAAGAAAAATGACTATAGTTGAAGAGGTAATGGCCCCTAAACTATGTTCTGGGATGAAAGTTACAGCTTCAGTGAAATCCGTTTGCAAATCGGAGTGATAGATTAGAATCGAGAGCCAACGGTAAGTTTTCTATGTTAAACCATTACACCATTGAAAAACTGGTTACGTTTGCAATCGAAAGAAAAATGACTATAGTTGAAGAGGTAATGGCCCCTAAACTATGTTCTGGGATGAAAGTTACAGCTTCAGTGAAATCCGTTTGCAAATCGGAGTGATAGATTAGAATCGAGAGCCAACGGTAAGTTTTCTATGTTAAACCATTACACCATTGAAAAACTGGTTACGTTTGCAATCGAAAGAAAAATGACTATAGTTGAAGAGGTAATGGCCCCTAAACTATGTTCTGGGATGAAAGTTACAGCTTCAGTGAAATCCGTTTGCAAATCGGAGTGATAGATTAGAATCGAGAGCCAACGGTAAGTTTTCTATGTTAAACCATTACACCATTGAAAAACTGGTTACGTTTGCAATCGAAAGAAAAATGACTATAGTTGAAGAGGTAATGGCCCCTAAACTATGTTCTGGGATGAAAGTTACAGCTTCAGTGAAATCCGTTTGCAAATCGGAGTGATAGATTAGAATCGAGAGCCAACGGTAAGTTTTCTATGTTAAACCATTACACCATTGAAAAACTGGTTACGTTTGCAATCGAAAGAAAAATGACTATAGTTGAAGAGGTAATGGCCCCTAAACTATGTTCTGGGATGAAAGTTACAGCTTCAGTGAAATCCGTTTGCAAATCGGAGTGATAGATTAGAATCGAGAGCCAACGGTAAGTTTTCTATGTTAAACCATTACACCATTGAAAAACTGGTTACGTTTGCAATCGAAAGAAAAATGACTATAGTTGAAGAGGTAATGGCCCCTAAACTATGTTCTGGGATGAAAGTTACAGCTTCAGTGAAATCCGTTTGCAAATCGGAGTGATAGATTAGAATCGAGAGCCAACGGTAAGTTTTCTATGTTAAACCATTACACCATTGAAAAACTGGTTACGTTTGCAATCGAAAGAAAAATGACTATAGTTGAAGAGGTAATGGCCCCTAAACTATGTTCTGGGATGAAAGTTACAGCTTCAGTGAAATCCGTTTGCAAATCGGAGTGATAGATTAGAATCGAGGAGGGGGCGTGGCTACAGAGCATGGTGGCTGCTTGATCCATCAGCTCTGTAAAGGACACTGACAAAGCGGCTCACTGCGACTTCCACAGCACCCATCCACCGCTGAAAATGACAGAGGATCACTACAGAGACTCCCCAGAGTGGACCAGAGTGCAAGCCAGGAGGAAAACTTACACTCCCAAGCCACGGAGACTGCTTGATCTCTTTGACAAAGAAGGCCAAGATGGCCACCGCTATGAGGACAGGGGACAACACCATGATGCAGCACAGCGGATCCCAGCGCATCCAGGGCGTTTTGATGCCCTTAGACATGGCGAAATGTCACCCATCCACTCCACCTTGCCACCCAGAAGCTCTTTCCTTGGCACCCCGGAGTCCCCAGCATTTAGAAGCAGAAGCCCGCTGAAGCAAGGAGGAATTCCGGAGGCCAATACGGAATTCCGGAAAAAAGAGGAGGAATTCCGGAAAAATGACACCGAAAGCATACGGAAAGAGGTAGGCCAAGCTGTAATAACATCATCCCCAGAGGCCAATTACTCAGACCCCTTCCTTGACATCCCAGAGACTGATCAGCCACTCACATTAGCAATGATGAAGGGTCTAATGCAAACCTTCAGATCAGCTTGGCAATGTGACATGCAGGCGATGACAGATGCTATGACAGCCATTGCCATTAAAACAGACAGAAGGGTCTTGGGAATAGAGGAGAAGTTGAAGGTGGTGACAGGGGCATACAATGAGCTGGTGGAATCCCATGAGGCACTAGTGGCGGAAGTAAAGGAACTTAAAGAGAAACAGACAGATGCAGAAGACAGGAATAGAAGAAATAATATCAAACTGAGGGGAATCCCAGAAAGTGTTACTACAAACCAGCTCAGAAACTACGTGGGGGATGTCTTAAAAACAACCTTACCTACATCATCTGACATAGACAGAGTTGTGGATAGAGTGCACAGACTACCTAAGCCCGCTCATCTGGGGCCTAATGTACCAAGAGACGTAATAATGAGGGTGCACTACTACCATATAAAAGAGGCTTTCTTAGATACCACCAGAAGAGGCCAAAAACTCCCACAGCCATACCAGGACTTGATCTTGTATTCAGACCTGTCACAAAATACTTTAAAAGCAAGAAGAGCTTTCTCCACAGTTACTACCACTCTAAGAAACAACAAGATAGAGTACTCATGGGGATTTCCCACAAAGCTAAGAGTGACAAGACAAGGATCAAGATACATCTTCCACTCACCCCAAGAAGGTCTTGACAAAATTGCCACTTGGAATATCCCCGTATCTGCTCCTAAGTACAGATCATACAACCAAACCATGGATACCACTCCTGCACAGGACAATAAAGATGAAGCTGAAAAATCCTCTGTCGCTGGAGCAACAGACACCTGAACTGTTTAGGGGAATTCAGTGTTGCTTCACAAACTTTCCCCTCCATAGAACTTTTCTCCTTGCTCATTTTGAGTCTCTTCCCTGATACACCTTGAGGAAGAGGAGGACTGTTCCCACCTGTTGCCCACGGCCGTGGGCAATTCCTGACGACATGACCTGGACAGGTCATCAGTTTTTCTTGTTTGTTTTGTATTGTATGTTTTTTCTTGTTGTTTTTATGTTTTCCTTTTCAGGTTGGACTGTTTTTGAGGTTAAAAACCTTTTCTCAAAATCTGAGAAATCTAGAACCATTTTAAACATTTTTGCCTATTGTCACATTTGCTGTAACTGCTCACTCTCTTTTACACAAGCTAAACCATCTTTGACTTTTCGTCAACATTATCTATATGTCTTAATCTTTTTTTTCCCTATCTTCTTAGTGAACATATATGACTATTTTCCCTTAAGGAGAAAACACCAAGACCATATAAGAATTTCAACCAGAACTGTGAATACTACGCTATGTAAGTGCAACAATCTTTGTATGTATGTCCAGAACACTTAAGATCATATCTCTTAATGTGAGAGGCTTGAACTCACACAGAAAGAGATATCTCACTCAAAAATTGATCAAGGATGAAGGTGCTGAGATAACATGCCTGCAGGAGACACATCTCAATAAGGAAGGGGCCTCTAAGTTTAAATTGTACCAATTTTCCTCCATTTATCACTCTACTTTAAAAAAAAAGAAAAAAGGGGGGGTATGTGTGGCTATAAAAGACTCTGTTGGATTTGAACTACAGGAATTATTTAGTAGTAAAGATGGTAGGATGGTGATACTGGTAGGTAAAATAAACTCGCAGATGTATACTATAGTTAATATTTATGTTCCAAACAGTGGCCAAATCAGATTTTTAAATAAAAAATTCAAGAAAATTGACAAAATGACTAAAGGCAATTTAATTATCGTAGGTGATTTCAATCTAGTAGTTGACCCTCAAATAGATTGCTCTTATATAAAGAAAACAACACCCTCCACTTTAAGACCAACCCTTATGAATAATGAGCTATATGACGTTTGGCGATGCATGCACCCAGGAGAGATAGACTACACCCATTATTCCCCAGTATTTAAATCTTATAATAGAATTGATTACCTATTTACAGATAAGTTTACACTCCCTTTGATTAAAACGATAAACATTAATACCAGGTCATGGTCAGATCATTCCCCAATAGTTTTTGAACTACAAATAATAGGGTCCCCACCTCCTTCTTATATTTGGAAAATGAACAAAAATATATTATATTCAGAAAGAACAGATCCATTAATAACTCAAAAAATAGAGGACTATTTCAAGCTAAATAACAACAATGAAACATCTAAGGCTAATATATGGAACGCGCATAAAGCCTTCATAAGAGGGGTGTTCATACAACAGGGTTCCATAGAGAAAAAGAAACGGAAGGAAAAATATGAAAATATTTTGAAAGACATTAAAACTATGGAAAAAGCAATATATGATAAAAAAGAAATATTTTTAATACCCAAAGTAGAGGAAAAGAGGAAGGAACTTTGTGAAATGCTATATTGCCAGTATGATAGGTGGCAGTGTATCATGAAGGAAAATTGGTACTCAGACAGAGATAAGGCTGGCAAACTAATGGCTAGAAAAATTAAAGGAAGAAGGATTGCACATAGAATTTTGAAGATAAAACATCCAAAGAATAAGGTAATGGTACACCACCCAAAAGAAATTGTAGACGCCTTGGCAGCCTATTATGAATCCCTGTATAACCTAAAAGTAGATCCAGGAACATACCAACCCACCCAAACAGAAATTGAAAATTACTTAAGTAGTGTAGACCTTCCCTCATTGGACGAGTTTGAGAAAAAACAAATTAATATTCCCTTCCATATTAATGAGGTTGAAAGGGCAATTAAATCCCTCAAAAGAAATAAGTCCCCAGGTATAGACGGATTTTTAGGAGAATACTATATAAAACACATTCATCTATTAAAAGCCCCCTTAACAGAATTGTATAATGAGGTTGCTAAATCAGGTAGTTTCCCCAGAGAGTCACTAGAAGCCATAATCTCACTAATCCCCAAAGAAGACAAAGACCTTAGTGACCCAAGTAGCTACAGGCCCATTTCTCTATTAAATGTAGATTTAAAAATATACGCTAAAATCATAGCCAATAGGATAGATCCCTTAGTCCCAAAACTAATACACCTAGATCAGGTAGGCTTTGTTAGGAACAGAATGACTAGTGATGCCACTAGAAAACTTTTGGCAGTGCTACATGAGTTGGAGGATAGCCGGAGGCCTTCTCTGTTAGTCTCTTTAGATGCAGAGAAGGCCTTTGACAGAGTTAACTGGTCCTACTTATCAAAGGTACTGCATAAATTTGGTTGTGAAGGCTTTCTACACAAAGCCATAATGGCTCTATATACTATACCATCAGCCAGAGTACTCTCTTCTGGCTCTCTCTCTGATCCATTCAATATAACGAACGGTACTCGACAAGGATGCCCTCTTTCTCCATCAATTTTTATCTTGACATTGGAGCCATTAGCTCAAAAAATTAGGAACAACAAGTTTATACAGGGAGTCAAATTTGGAGATCAGGAAATAAAAATAGGCTTATATGCAGACGACATATTGCTATATCTGCAAGAACCTAAAATATCACTTACTCATCTAGACTCAGAATTGAACCTCTTTTCAAAAATTTCTTATTACAAATTAAATAAAAACAAAACTGTGATTCTTCCCTGTAACATGGACCCCAACACAATTTTAGCCCTTAAAAAAACGACCCAATATACGTGGAATGATAAATCCTTTAAATACTTAGGTATATATATTACCCCCACTATATCACAAATTTACAAAACAAATTATGAACCATGGATATACGGCCTTAAAACTCAATTGGATTTACTATCGAAACTAGAGTTCTCGTGGTTGGGAAGAGTGGCAGCGATAAAGATGATGATCCTCCCCAAGCTCCTTTATTTATTTAGAAACCTCCCCATCAAAGTTCCTCAAAAATTTTTTACCCCAATCCAAAAACTGATTAATAAATTTGTATTATGCAACAAGTCACCTAGATTCTCATATGATATACTCACACTACACTCTACGGATTTGGGTCTTGGAGTACCTGATATAGGTTTATATTATAGAGCTACTATCCTGGAACAATCTAGAGAAATATGGGTAGAATCCAACAAACAATGGATAGCATTGGAACAAACACATAATCCCAATAGCTCTTACAAGAGCTTGCTAGAAACCAGGTTGTTATGGAAATCTACATCCAAAGTAACCAACCCAATAACAGCTAATACAGTAAAAGTATGGAATGATTTTATAAAACGATGCTCTAAACATTCTTTATCCACTAAACAGCTCTCTATTCCATTCCATAATATTCATAATGTGGTCAAAAAAATCTCTATTGATAACTGGATAGAGAAAGGAATTATATCAGTTGATAGGCTACTCCAGGACTCAAAAATGAAAAGTTTCAATGATATCATGATAGAATTTGATATACCCCAATCTGATGAACCCAAATATATAAAGATTAAAAAATTTTTCAAAACACATTTCCCTACACCTATAAAACTCCCTCCCCCAATAGTTAAATTGTTAAACCCAGACCAATATCATATGAAAGGTACGGCCTTATTTTATAGAACTCTTTTAACATCCAAAGGAGACTCCCCTCAATGGCAACTTAAAAAATGGCAAGAATACTTCAAAGAAGATATAGAACAAGAGGATTGGGAGAGAAGTATGAGATCTCTTAAAAAATCCTCCCACTGCATCTCACACCACGAGAACCTATTAAAAATAATATGGAGATGGTATATGACTCCTAGTAAGGTCTCCAAGTTTGACTCCAGTGTTTCCCCTCTATGTTGGAGAGAGTGTGGGCAAGAGGGCACCCTAGAGCACATTTTCTGGGAATGTCCCAAAATACAAGGAATGTGGGAAGATATAGACAGGTTATTGAAAAAACTACCAGTGAACCTATCCCACATTCCATCAAAAATGGCTTTACTACATTTAAATATTGCTGATCTCCCTCCAAGAGAGCGTATATTATACGACCATATTTTTGTAACCACTAGAGCGTTGTTGGCAGAGAATTGGAAAACCAAATATGTACCTACTATTGAAGAGATAAAAAAAAGGGTTAACTTCAATTTATTTGCAGAAAAGAAATGGGCTATGAACACAGGAACTCTAAACACCTTTACAAATAAAATACAAGCCTGGCCTATACTTTATCCAGAGACTGAGATTTTTGATTTTTGATTT
The DNA here is from genome assembly GCF_040937935.1 of Hyperolius riggenbachi. NCBI lineage: Eukaryota > Metazoa > Chordata > Amphibia > Anura > Hyperoliidae > Hyperolius > Hyperolius riggenbachi. The sequence continues at coordinate 81,971 of NW_027152361.1, read as the reverse complement.
CTGAATAATATTATATCATATGTATGTACGCTAATAAGACTGCTACCTGAATATGTAACTTTGACTTTCTCTCTTTCTTTTTTTTTTTTTTTTTCTTTCTCCTTCCCTTCTCTCCTTTTCTCTCTTCTACTACTCACCCTCTCATATTTTAATGAGATTAAAGAGATTTAAGAGATAATAATCAGGTTCTCTTTAGTTCTGGTTTGTTTTTATACAAATGTAATAGAAGTTATTAAGACTCAGTGTTTTACTTAGACATATATATAGGACAAAGATAAGAAAAAAAAGTATAAGAATATCTTATATATTTAGCTAACTAACTAGCTCATACTAGATTTCTATACAGAGATAGAATACGTGTAGTCTAGTCCACCTGTCCAGTCTACATAGATAAAATTCAACCTGAAGTCCTATCTGGGCGACCGCTGGTCGGCTGCCTAGTAGAGACAACTTATACTACATCAGGACAATAACTTGACAAGAGAATGGTTTCGGTTCCCTGGGATCTCTGTAGGGTGGTTCTATTCCCCCATTTCCCAGGTCGAGCTGAATCCATTATTGTATATATATATACCCAACATCTTGGTGTTCTGGACTGCACACAGATATGGTCATAAGACTATAAACCAACACAGACATATGTATGTATATAGATTTTGTTATTTCATTGACAAGAAATACTGTTTGTACCCTGTATGTACCGAAAGTATGTAATTATATCATTCTTTTCAAAGTTATCGGACTTACTGTTATAAGTCTGCTGTTGTAAAAATTCAAAAACTGTTCAATAAAAATTATTGAAACATAGATTAGAATCGAGAGCCAACGGTAAGTTTTCTATGTTAAACCATTACACCATTGAAAAACTGGTTACGTTTGCAATCGAAAGAAAAATGACTATAGTTGAAGAGGTAATGGCCCCTAATTTATGTTCTGGGATGAAAGTTACAGCTTCAGTGAAATCCGTTTGCAAATCGGAGTGATAGATTAGAATCGAGAGCCAACGGTAAGTTTTCTATGTTAAACCATTACACCATTGAAAAACTGGTTACGTTTGCAATCGAAAGAAAAATGACTATAGTTGAAGAGGTAATGGCCCCTAATTTATGTTCTGGGATGAAAGTTACAGCTTCAGTGAAATCCGTTTGCAAATCGGAGTGATAGATTAGAATCGAGAGCCAACGGTAAGTTTTCTATGTTAAACCATTACACCATTGAAAAACTGGTTACGTTTGCAATCGAAAGAAAAATGACTATAGTTGAAGAGGTAATGGCCCCTAAACTATGTTCTGGGATGAAAGTTACAGCTTCAGTGAAATCCGTTTGCAAATCGGAGTGATAGATTAGAATCGAGAGCCAACGGTAAGTTTTCTATGTTAAACCATTACACCATTGAAAAACTGGTTACGTTTGCAATCGAAAGAAAAATGACTATAGTTGAAGAGGTAATGGCCCCTAAACTATGTTCTGGGATGAAAGTTACAGCTTCAGTGAAATCCGTTTGCAAATCGGAGTGATAGATTAGAATCGAGAGCCAACGGTAGGTTTTGTATGTTAAACCATTACACCATTGAAAAACTGGTTACGTTTGCAATCGAAAGAAAAATGATTATAGTTGAAGAGGTAATGGCCCCTAAACTATGTTCTGGGATGAAAGTTACAGCTTCAGTGAAATCCGTTTGCAAATCGGAGTGATAGATTAGAATCGAGAGCCAACGGTAAGTTTTCTATGTTAAACCATTACACCATTGAAAAACTGGTTACGTTTGCAATCGAAAGAAAAATGACTATAGTTGAAGAGGTAATGGCCCCTAAACTATGTTCTGGGATGAAAGTTACAGCTTCAGTGAAATCCGTTTGCAAATCGGAGTGATAGATTAGAATCGAGAGCCAACGGTAAGTTTTCTATGTTAAACCATTACACCATTGAAAAACTGGTTATGTTTGCAATCGAAAGAAAAATGACTATAGTTGAAGAGGTAATGGCCCCTAAACTATGTTCTGGGATGAAAGTTACAGCTTCAGTGAAATCCGTTTGCAAATCGGAGTGATAGGTTAGAATCGAGAGCCAACGGTAAGTTTTCTATGTTAAACCATTACACCATTGAAAAACTGGTTACGTTTGCAATCGAAAGAAAAATGACTATAGTTGAAGAGGTAATGGCCCCTAATTTATGTTCTGGGATGAAAGTTACAGCTTCAGTGAAATCCGTTTGCAAATCGGAGTGATAGATTAGAATCGAGAGCCAACGGTAAGTTTTCTATGTTAAACCATTACACCATTGAAAAACTGGTTACGTTTGCAATCGAAAGAAAAATGACTATAGTTGAAGAGGTAATGGCCCCTAAACTATGTTCTGGGATGAAAGTTACAGCTTCAGTGAAATCCGTTTGCAAATCGGAGTGATAGATTAGAATCGAGAGCCAACGGTAAGTTTTCTATGTTAAACCATTACACCATTGAAAAACTGGTTACGTTTGCAATCGAAAGAAAAATGACTATAGTTGAAGAGGTAATGGCCCCTAAACTATGTTCTGGGATGAAAGTTACAGCTTCAGTGAAATCCGTTTGCAAATCGGAGTGATAGATTAGAATCGAGAGCCAACGGTAAGTTTTCTATGTTAAACCATTACACCATTGAAAAACTGGTTACGTTTGCAATCGAAAGAAAAATGACTATAGTTGAAGAGGTAATGGCCCCTAAACTATGTTCTGGGATGAAAGTTACAGCTTCAGTGAAATCCGTTTGCAAATCGGAGTGATAGATTAGAATCGAGAGCCAACGGTAGGTTTTGTATGTTAAACCATTACACCATTGAAAAACTGGTTACGTTTGCAATCGAAAGAAAAATGACTATAGTTGAAGAGGTAATGGCCCCTAAACTATGTTCTGGGATGAAAGTTACAGCTTCAATGAAATCCGTTTGCAAATCGGAGTGATAGATTAGAATCGAGAGCCAACGGTAAGTTTTCTATGTTAAACCATTACACCATTGAAAAACTGGTTACGTTTGCAATCGAAAGAAAAATGACTATAGTTGAAGAGGTAATGGCCCCTAAACTATGTTCTGGGATGAAAGTTACAGCTTCAGTGAAATCCGTTTGCAAATCGGAGTGATAGATTAGAATCGAGAGCCAACGGTAAGTTTTCTATGTTAAACCATTACACCATTGAAAAACTGGTTACGTTTGCAATCGAAAGAAAAATGACTATAGTTGAAGAGGTAATGGCCCCTAATTTATGTTCTGGGATGAAAGTTACAGCTTCAGTGAAATCCGTTTGCAAATCGGAGTGATAGATTAGAATCGAGAGCCAACGGTAAGTTTTCTATGTTAAACCATTACACCATTGAAAAACTGGTTACGTTTGCAATCGAAAGAAAAATGACTATAGTTGAAGAGGTAATGGCCCCTAAACTATGTTCTGGGATGAAAGTTACAGCTTCAGTGAAATCCGTTTGCAAATCGGAGTGATAGATTAGAATCGAGAGCCAACGGTAAGTTTTCTATGTTAAACCATTACACCATTGAAAAACTGGTTACGTTTGCAATCGAAAGAAAAATGACTATAGTTGAAGAGGTAATGGCCCCTAAACTATGTTCTGGGATGAAAGTTACAGCTTCAGTGAAATCCGTTTGCAAATCGGAGTGATAGATTAGAATCGAGAGCCAACGGTAAGTTTTCTATGTTAAACCATTACACCATTGAAAAACTGGTTACTTTTGCAATCGAAAGAAAAATGACTATAGTTGAAGAGGTAATGGCCCCTAAACTATGTTCTGGGATGAAAGTTACAGCTTCAGTGAAATCCGTTTGCAAATCGGAGTGATAGATTAGAATCGAGAGCCAACGGTAAGTTTTCTATGTTAAACCATTACACCATTGAAAAACTGGTTACGTTTGCAATCGAAAGAAAAATGACTATAGTTGAAGAGGTAATGGCCCCTAAACTATGTTCTGGGATGAAAGTTACAGCTTCAGTGAAATCCGTTTGCAAATCGGAGTGATAGATTAGAATCGAGAGCCAACGGTAAGTTTTCTATGTTAAACCATTACACCATTGAAAAACTGGTTACGTTTGCAATCGAAAGAAAAATGACTATAGTTGAAGAGGTAATGGCCCCTAAACTATGTTCTGGGATGAAAGTTACAGCTTCAGTGAAATCCGTTTGTAAATCGGAGTGATAGATTAGAATCGAGAGCCAACGGTAAGTTTTCTATGTTAAACCATTACACCATTGAAAAACTGGTTACGTTTGCAATCGAAAGAAAAATGACTATAGTTGAAGAGGTAATGGCCCCTAAACTATGTTCTGGGATGAAAGTTACAGCTTCAGTGAAATCCGTTTGCAAATCGGAGTGATAGATTAGAATCGAGAGCCAACGGTAAGTTGAAAAACTGGTTACGTTTGCAATCGAAAGAAAAATGACTATAGTTGAAGAGGTAATGGCCCCTAAACTATGTTCTGGGATGAAAGTTACAGCTTCAGTGAAATCCGTTTGCAAATCGGAGTGATAGATTAGAATCGAGAGCCAACGGTAAGTTTTGTATGTTAAACCATTACACCATTGAAAAACTGGTTACGTTTGCAATCGAAAGAAAAATGACTATAGTTGAAGAGGTAATGGCCCCTAAACTATGTTCTGGGATGAAAGTTACAGCTTCAGTGAAATCCGTTTGCAAATCGGAGTGATAGATTAGAATCGAGAGCCAACGGTAAGTTTTGTATGTTAAACCATTACACCATTGAAAAACTGGTTACGTTTGCAATCGAAAGAAAAATGACTATAGTTGAAGAGGTAATGGCCCCTAAACTATGTTCTGGGATGAAAGTTACAGCTTCAGTGAAATCCGTTTGCAAATCGGAGTGATAGATTAGAATCGAGAGCCAACGGTAGGTTTTGTATGTTAAACCATTACACCATTGAAAAACTGGTTACGTTTGCAATCGAAAGAAAAATGACTATAGTTGAAGAGGTAATGGCCCCTAAACTATGTTCTGGGATGAAAGTTACAGCTTCAGTGAAATCCGTTTGCAAATCGGAGTGATAGATTAGAATCGAGAGCCAACGGTAAGTTTTCTATGTTAAACCATTACACCATTGAAAAACTGGTTACGTTTGCAATCGAAAGAAAAATGACTATAGTTGAAGAGGTAATGGCCCCTAAACTATGTTCTGGGATGAAAGTTACAGCTTCAGTGAAATCCGTTTGCAAATCGGAGTGATAGATTAGAATCGAGAGCCAACGGTAAGTTTTCTATGTTAAACCATTACACCATTGAAAAACTGGTTACGTTTGCAATCGAAAGAAAAATGACTATAGTTGAAGAGGTAATGGCCCCTAAACTATGTTCTGGGATGAAAGTTACAGCTTCAGTAAAATCCGTTTGCAAATCGGAGTGATAGATTAGAATCGAGAGCCAACGGTAAGTTTTCTATGTTAAACCATTACACCATTGAAAAACTGGTTACGTTTGCAATCGAAAGAAAAATGACTATAGTTGAAGAGGTAATGGCCCCTAAACTATGTTCTGGGATGAAAGTTACAGCTTCAGTGAAATCCGTTTGCAAATCGGAGTGATAGATTAGAATCGAGAGCCAACGGTAAGTTTTCTATGTTAAACCATTACACCATTGAAAAACTGGTTACGTTTGCAATCGAAAGAAAAATGACTATAGTTGAAGAGGTAATGGCCCCTAAACTATGTTCTGGGATGAAAGTTACAGCTTCAGTGAAATCCGTTTGCAAATCGGAGTGATAGATTAGAATCGAGAGCCAACGGTAAGTTTTCTATGTTAAACCATTACACCATTGAAAAACTGGTTACGTTTGCAATCGAAAGAAAAATGACTATAGTTGAAGAGGTAATGGCCCCTAAACTATGTTCTGGGATGAAAGTTACAGCTTCAGTGAAATCCGTTTGCAAATCGGAGTGATAGATTAGAATCGAGAGCCAACGGTAAGTTTTCTATGTTAAACCATTACACCATTGAAAAACTGGTTACGTTTGCAATCGAAAGAAAAATGACTATAGTTGAAGAGGTAATGGCCCCTAAACTATGTTCTGGGATGAAAGTTACAGCTTCAGTGAAATCCGTTTGCAAATCGGAGTGATAGATTAGAATCGAGAGCCAACGGTAAGTTTTCTATGTTAAACCATTACACCATTGAAAAACTGGTTACGTTTGCAATCGAAAGAAAAATGACTATAGTTGAAGAGGTAATGGCCCCTAAACTATGTTCTGGGATGAAAGTTACAGCTTCAGTGAAATCCGTTTGCAAATCGGAGTGATAGATTAGAATCGAGAGCCAACGGTAAGTTTTCTATGTTAAACCATTACACCATTGAAAAACTGGTTACGTTTGCAATCGAAAGAAAAATGACTATAGTTGAAGAGGTAATGGCCCCTAAACTATGTTCTGGGATGAAAGTTACAGCTTCAGTGAAATCCGTTTGTAAATCGGAGTGATAGATTAGAATCGAGAGCCAACGGTAAGTTTTCTATGTTAAACCATTACACCATTGAAAAACTGGTTACGTTTGCAATCGAAAGAAAAATGACTATAGTTGAAGAGGTAATGGCCCCTAAACTATGTTCTGGGATGAAAGTTACAGCTTCAGTGAAATCCGTTTGCAAATCGGAGTGATAGATTAGAATCGAGAGCCAACGGTAAGTTTTCTATGTTAAACCATTACACCATTGAAAAACTGGTTACGTTTGCAATCGAAAGAAAAATGACTATAGTTGAAGAGGTAATGGCCCCTAAACTATGTTCTGGGATGAAAGTTACAGCTTCAGTGAAATCCGTTTGCAAATCGGAGTGATAGATTAGAATCGAGAGCCAACGGTAAGTTTTGTATGTTAAACCATTACACCATTGAAAAACTGGTTACGTTTGCAATCGAAAGAAAAATGACTATAGTTGAAGAGGTAATGGCCCCTAAACTATGTTCTGGGATGAAAGTTACAGCTTCAGTGAAATCCGTTTGCAAATCGGAGTGATAGATTAGAATCGAGAGCCAACGGTAAGTTTTCTATGTTAAACCATTACACCATTGAAAAACTGGTTACGTTTGCAATCGAAAGAAAAATGACTATAGTTGAAGAGGTAATGGCCCCTAAACTATGTTCTGGGATGAAAGTTACAGCTTCAGTGAAATCCGTTTGCAAATCGGAGTGATAGATTAGAATCGAGAGCCAACGGTAAGTTTTCTATGTTAAACCATTACACCATTGAAAAACTGGTTATGTTTGCAATCGAAAGAAAAATGACTATAGTTGAAGAGGTAATGGCCCCTAAACTATGTTCTGGGATGAAAGTTACAGCTTCAGTGAAATCCGTTTGCAAATCGGAGTGATAGGTTAGAATCGAGAGCCAACGGTAAGTTTTCTATGTTAAACCATTACACCATTGAAAAACTGGTTACGTTTGCAATCGAAAGAAAAATGACTATAGTTGAAGAGGTAATGGCCCCTAATTTATGTTCTGGGATGAAAGTTACAGCTTCAGTGAAATCCGTTTGCAAATCGGAGTGATAGATTAGAATCGAGAGCCAACGGTAAGTTTTCTATGTTAAACCATTACACCATTGAAAAACTGGTTACGTTTGCAATCGAAAGAAAAATGACTATAGTTGAAGAGGTAATGGCCCCTAAACTATGTTCTGGGATGAAAGTTACAGCTTCAGTGAAATCCGTTTGCAAATCGGAGTGATAGATTAGAATCGAGAGCCAACGGTAAGTTTTCTATGTTAAACCATTACACCATTGAAAAACTGGTTACGTTTGCAATCGAAAGAAAAATGACTATAGTTGAAGAGGTAATGGCCCCTAAACTATGTTCTGGGATGAAAGTTACAGCTTCAGTGAAATCCGTTTGCAAATCGGAGTGATAGATTAGAATCGAGAGCCAACGGTAAGTTTTCTATGTTAAACCATTACACCATTGAAAAACTGGTTACGTTTGCAATCGAAAGAAAAATGACTATAGTTGAAGAGGTAATGGCCCCTAAACTATGTTCTGGGATGAAAGTTACAGCTTCAGTGAAATCCGTTTGCAAATCGGAGTGATAGATTAGAATCGAGAGCCAACGGTAGGTTTTGTATGTTAAACCATTACACCATTGAAAAACTGGTTACGTTTGCAATCGAAAGAAAAATGACTATAGTTGAAGAGGTAATGGCCCCTAAACTATGTTCTGGGATGAAAGTTACAGCTTCAATGAAATCCGTTTGCAAATCGGAGTGATAGATTAGAATCGAGAGCCAACGGTAAGTTTTCTATGTTAAACCATTACACCATTGAAAAACTGGTTACGTTTGCAATCGAAAGAAAAATGACTATAGTTGAAGAGGTAATGGCCCCTAAACTATGTTCTGGGATGAAAGTTACAGCTTCAGTGAAATCCGTTTGCAAATCGGAGTGATAGATTAGAATCGAGAGCCAACGGTAAGTTTTCTATGTTAAACCATTACACCATTGAAAAACTGGTTACGTTTGCAATCGAAAGAAAAATGACTATAGTTGAAGAGGTAATGGCCCCTAATTTATGTTCTGGGATGAAAGTTACAGCTTCAGTGAAATCCGTTTGCAAATCGGAGTGATAGATTAGAATCGAGAGCCAACGGTAAGTTTTCTATGTTAAACCATTACACCATTGAAAAACTGGTTACGTTTGCAATCGAAAGAAAAATGACTATAGTTGAAGAGGTAATGGCCCCTAAACTATGTTCTGGGATGAAAGTTACAGCTTCAGTGAAATCCGTTTGCAAATCGGAGTGATAGATTAGAATCGAGAGCCAACGGTAAGTTTTCTATGTTAAACCATTACACCATTGAAAAACTGGTTACGTTTGCAATCGAAAGAAAAATGACTATAGTTGAAGAGGTAATGGCCCCTAAACTATGTTCTGGGATGAAAGTTACAGCTTCAGTGAAATCCGTTTGCAAATCGGAGTGATAGATTAGAATCGAGAGCCAACGGTAAGTTTTCTATGTTAAACCATTACACCATTGAAAAACTGGTTACTTTTGCAATCGAAAGAAAAATGACTATAGTTGAAGAGGTAATGGCCCCTAAACTATGTTCTGGGATGAAAGTTACAGCTTCAGTGAAATCCGTTTGCAAATCGGAGTGATAGATTAGAATCGAGAGCCAACGGTAAGTTTTCTATGTTAAACCATTACACCATTGAAAAACTGGTTACGTTTGCAATCGAAAGAAAAATGACTATAGTTGAAGAGGTAATGGCCCCTAAACTATGTTCTGGGATGAAAGTTACAGCTTCAGTGAAATCCGTTTGCAAATCGGAGTGATAGATTAGAATCGAGAGCCAACGGTAAGTTTTCTATGTTAAACCATTACACCATTGAAAAACTGGTTACGTTTGCAATCGAAAGAAAAATGACTATAGTTGAAGAGGTAATGGCCCCTAAACTATGTTCTGGGATGAAAGTTACAGCTTCAGTGAAATCCGTTTGTAAATCGGAGTGATAGATTAGAATCGAGAGCCAACGGTAAGTTTTCTATGTTAAACCATTACACCATTGAAAAACTGGTTACGTTTGCAATCGAAAGAAAAATGACTATAGTTGAAGAGGTAATGGCCCCTAAACTATGTTCTGGGATGAAAGTTACAGCTTCAGTGAAATCCGTTTGCAAATCGGAGTGATAGATTAGAATCGAGAGCCAACGGTAAGTTGAAAAACTGGTTACGTTTGCAATCGAAAGAAAAATGACTATAGTTGAAGAGGTAATGGCCCCTAAACTATGTTCTGGGATGAAAGTTACAGCTTCAGTGAAATCCGTTTGCAAATCGGAGTGATAGATTAGAATCGAGAGCCAACGGTAAGTTTTGTATGTTAAACCATTACACCATTGAAAAACTGGTTACGTTTGCAATCGAAAGAAAAATGACTATAGTTGAAGAGGTAATGGCCCCTAAACTATGTTCTGGGATGAAAGTTACAGCTTCAGTGAAATCCGTTTGCAAATCGGAGTGATAGATTAGAATCGAGAGCCAACGGTAAGTTTTGTATGTTAAACCATTACACCATTGAAAAACTGGTTACGTTTGCAATCGAAAGAAAAATGACTATAGTTGAAGAGGTAATGGCCCCTAAACTATGTTCTGGGATGAAAGTTACAGCTTCAGTGAAATCCGTTTGCAAATCGGAGTGATAGATTAGAATCGAGAGCCAACGGTAGGTTTTGTATGTTAAACCATTACACCATTGAAAAACTGGTTACGTTTGCAATCGAAAGAAAAATGACTATAGTTGAAGAGGTAATGGCCCCTAAACTATGTTCTGGGATGAAAGTTACAGCTTCAGTGAAATCCGTTTGCAAATCGGAGTGATAGATTAGAATCGAGAGCCAACGGTAAGTTTTCTATGTTAAACCATTACACCATTGAAAAACTGGTTACGTTTGCAATCGAAAGAAAAATGACTATAGTTGAAGAGGTAATGGCCCCTAAACTATGTTCTGGGATGAAAGTTACAGCTTCAGTGAAATCCGTTTGCAAATCGGAGTGATAGATTAGAATCGAGAGCCAACGGTAAGTTTTCTATGTTAAACCATTACACCATTGAAAAACTGGTTACGTTTGCAATCGAAAGAAAAATGACTATAGTTGAAGAGGTAATGGCCCCTAAACTATGTTCTGGGATGAAAGTTACAGCTTCAGTAAAATCCGTTTGCAAATCGGAGTGATAGATTAGAATCGAGAGCCAACGGTAAGTTTTCTATGTTAAACCATTACACCATTGAAAAACTGGTTACGTTTGCAATCGAAAGAAAAATGACTATAGTTGAAGAGGTAATGGCCCCTAAACTATGTTCTGGGATGAAAGTTACAGCTTCAGTGAAATCCGTTTGCAAATCGGAGTGATAGATTAGAATCGAGAGCCAACGGTAAGTTTTCTATGTTAAACCATTACACCATTGAAAAACTGGTTACGTTTGCAATCGAAAGAAAAATGACTATAGTTGAAGAGGTAATGGCCCCTAAACTATGTTCTGGGATGAAAGTTACAGCTTCAGTGAAATCCGTTTGCAAATCGGAGTGATAGATTAGAATCGAGAGCCAACGGTAAGTTTTCTATGTTAAACCATTACACCATTGAAAAACTGGTTACGTTTGCAATCGAAAGAAAAATGACTATAGTTGAAGAGGTAATGGCCCCTAAACTATGTTCTGGGATGAAAGTTACAGCTTCAGTGAAATCCGTTTGCAAATCGGAGTGATAGATTAGAATCGAGAGCCAACGGTAAGTTTTCTATGTTAAACCATTACACCATTGAAAAACTGGTTACGTTTGCAATCGAAAGAAAAATGACTATAGTTGAAGAGGTAATGGCCCCTAAACTATGTTCTGGGATGAAAGTTACAGCTTCAGTGAAATCCGTTTGCAAATCGGAGTGATAGATTAGAATCGAGAGCCAACGGTAAGTTTTCTATGTTAAACCATTACACCATTGAAAAACTGGTTACGTTTGCAATCGAAAGAAAAATGACTATAGTTGAAGAGGTAATGGCCCCTAAACTATGTTCTGGGATGAAAGTTACAGCTTCAGTGAAATCCGTTTGCAAATCGGAGTGATAGATTAGAATCGAGGAGGGGGCGTGGCTACAGAGCATGGTGGCTGCTTGATCCATCAGCTCTGTAAAGGACACTGACAAAGCGGCTCACTGCGACTTCCACAGCACCCATCCACCGCTGAAAATGACAGAGGATCACTACAGAGACTCCCCAGAGTGGACCAGAGTGCAAGCCAGGAGGAAAACTTACACTCCCAAGCCACGGAGACTGCTTGATCTCTTTGACAAAGAAGGCCAAGATGGCCACCGCTATGAGGACAGGGGACAACACCATGATGCAGCACAGCGGATCCCAGCGCATCCAGGGCGTTTTGATGCCCTTAGACATGGCGAAATGTCACCCATCCACTCCACCTTGCCACCCAGAAGCTCTTTCCTTGGCACCCCGGAGTCCCCAGCATTTAGAAGCAGAAGCCCGCTGAAGCAAGGAGGAATTCCGGAGGCCAATACGGAATTCCGGAAAAAAGAGGAGGAATTCCGGAAAAATGACACCGAAAGCATACGGAAAGAGGTAGGCCAAGCTGTAATAACATCATCCCCAGAGGCCAATTACTCAGACCCCTTCCTTGACATCCCAGAGACTGATCAGCCACTCACATTAGCAATGATGAAGGGTCTAATGCAAACCTTCAGATCAGCTTGGCAATGTGACATGCAGGCGATGACAGATGCTATGACAGCCATTGCCATTAAAACAGACAGAAGGGTCTTGGGAATAGAGGAGAAGTTGAAGGTGGTGACAGGGGCATACAATGAGCTGGTGGAATCCCATGAGGCACTAGTGGCGGAAGTAAAGGAACTTAAAGAGAAACAGACAGATGCAGAAGACAGGAATAGAAGAAATAATATCAAACTGAGGGGAATCCCAGAAAGTGTTACTACAAACCAGCTCAGAAACTACGTGGGGGATGTCTTAAAAACAACCTTACCTACATCATCTGACATAGACAGAGTTGTGGATAGAGTGCACAGACTACCTAAGCCCGCTCATCTGGGGCCTAATGTACCAAGAGACGTAATAATGAGGGTGCACTACTACCATATAAAAGAGGCTTTCTTAGATACCACCAGAAGAGGCCAAAAACTCCCACAGCCATACCAGGACTTGATCTTGTATTCAGACCTGTCACAAAATACTTTAAAAGCAAGAAGAGCTTTCTCCACAGTTACTACCACTCTAAGAAACAACAAGATAGAGTACTCATGGGGATTTCCCACAAAGCTAAGAGTGACAAGACAAGGATCAAGATACATCTTCCACTCACCCCAAGAAGGTCTTGACAAAATTGCCACTTGGAATATCCCCGTATCTGCTCCTAAGTACAGATCATACAACCAAACCATGGATACCACTCCTGCACAGGACAATAAAGATGAAGCTGAAAAATCCTCTGTCGCTGGAGCAACAGACACCTGAACTGTTTAGGGGAATTCAGTGTTGCTTCACAAACTTTCCCCTCCATAGAACTTTTCTCCTTGCTCATTTTGAGTCTCTTCCCTGATACACCTTGAGGAAGAGGAGGACTGTTCCCACCTGTTGCCCACGGCCGTGGGCAATTCCTGACGACATGACCTGGACAGGTCATCAGTTTTTCTTGTTTGTTTTGTATTGTATGTTTTTTCTTGTTGTTTTTATGTTTTCCTTTTCAGGTTGGACTGTTTTTGAGGTTAAAAACCTTTTCTCAAAATCTGAGAAATCTAGAACCATTTTAAACATTTTTGCCTATTGTCACATTTGCTGTAACTGCTCACTCTCTTTTACACAAGCTAAACCATCTTTGACTTTTCGTCAACATTATCTATATGTCTTAATCTTTTTTTTCCCTATCTTCTTAGTGAACATATATGACTATTTTCCCTTAAGGAGAAAACACCAAGACCATATAAGAATTTCAACCAGAACTGTGAATACTACGCTATGTAAGTGCAACAATCTTTGTATGTATGTCCAGAACACTTAAGATCATATCTCTTAATGTGAGAGGCTTGAACTCACACAGAAAGAGATATCTCACTCAAAAATTGATCAAGGATGAAGGTGCTGAGATAACATGCCTGCAGGAGACACATCTCAATAAGGAAGGGGCCTCTAAGTTTAAATTGTACCAATTTTCCTCCATTTATCACTCTACTTTAAAAAAAAAGAAAAAAGGGGGGGTATGTGTGGCTATAAAAGACTCTGTTGGATTTGAACTACAGGAATTATTTAGTAGTAAAGATGGTAGGATGGTGATACTGGTAGGTAAAATAAACTCGCAGATGTATACTATAGTTAATATTTATGTTCCAAACAGTGGCCAAATCAGATTTTTAAATAAAAAATTCAAGAAAATTGACAAAATGACTAAAGGCAATTTAATTATCGTAGGTGATTTCAATCTAGTAGTTGACCCTCAAATAGATTGCTCTTATATAAAGAAAACAACACCCTCCACTTTAAGACCAACCCTTATGAATAATGAGCTATATGACGTTTGGCGATGCATGCACCCAGGAGAGATAGACTACACCCATTATTCCCCAGTATTTAAATCTTATAATAGAATTGATTACCTATTTACAGATAAGTTTACACTCCCTTTGATTAAAACGATAAACATTAATACCAGGTCATGGTCAGATCATTCCCCAATAGTTTTTGAACTACAAATAATAGGGTCCCCACCTCCTTCTTATATTTGGAAAATGAACAAAAATATATTATATTCAGAAAGAACAGATCCATTAATAACTCAAAAAATAGAGGACTATTTCAAGCTAAATAACAACAATGAAACATCTAAGGCTAATATATGGAACGCGCATAAAGCCTTCATAAGAGGGGTGTTCATACAACAGGGTTCCATAGAGAAAAAGAAACGGAAGGAAAAATATGAAAATATTTTGAAAGACATTAAAACTATGGAAAAAGCAATATATGATAAAAAAGAAATATTTTTAATACCCAAAGTAGAGGAAAAGAGGAAGGAACTTTGTGAAATGCTATATTGCCAGTATGATAGGTGGCAGTGTATCATGAAGGAAAATTGGTACTCAGACAGAGATAAGGCTGGCAAACTAATGGCTAGAAAAATTAAAGGAAGAAGGATTGCACATAGAATTTTGAAGATAAAACATCCAAAGAATAAGGTAATGGTACACCACCCAAAAGAAATTGTAGACGCCTTGGCAGCCTATTATGAATCCCTGTATAACCTAAAAGTAGATCCAGGAACATACCAACCCACCCAAACAGAAATTGAAAATTACTTAAGTAGTGTAGACCTTCCCTCATTGGACGAGTTTGAGAAAAAACAAATTAATATTCCCTTCCATATTAATGAGGTTGAAAGGGCAATTAAATCCCTCAAAAGAAATAAGTCCCCAGGTATAGACGGATTTTTAGGAGAATACTATATAAAACACATTCATCTATTAAAAGCCCCCTTAACAGAATTGTATAATGAGGTTGCTAAATCAGGTAGTTTCCCCAGAGAGTCACTAGAAGCCATAATCTCACTAATCCCCAAAGAAGACAAAGACCTTAGTGACCCAAGTAGCTACAGGCCCATTTCTCTATTAAATGTAGATTTAAAAATATACGCTAAAATCATAGCCAATAGGATAGATCCCTTAGTCCCAAAACTAATACACCTAGATCAGGTAGGCTTTGTTAGGAACAGAATGACTAGTGATGCCACTAGAAAACTTTTGGCAGTGCTACATGAGTTGGAGGATAGCCGGAGGCCTTCTCTGTTAGTCTCTTTAGATGCAGAGAAGGCCTTTGACAGAGTTAACTGGTCCTACTTATCAAAGGTACTGCATAAATTTGGTTGTGAAGGCTTTCTACACAAAGCCATAATGGCTCTATATACTATACCATCAGCCAGAGTACTCTCTTCTGGCTCTCTCTCTGATCCATTCAATATAACGAACGGTACTCGACAAGGATGCCCTCTTTCTCCATCAATTTTTATCTTGACATTGGAGCCATTAGCTCAAAAAATTAGGAACAACAAGTTTATACAGGGAGTCAAATTTGGAGATCAGGAAATAAAAATAGGCTTATATGCAGACGACATATTGCTATATCTGCAAGAACCTAAAATATCACTTACTCATCTAGACTCAGAATTGAACCTCTTTTCAAAAATTTCTTATTACAAATTAAATAAAAACAAAACTGTGATTCTTCCCTGTAACATGGACCCCAACACAATTTTAGCCCTTAAAAAAACGACCCAATATACGTGGAATGATAAATCCTTTAAATACTTAGGTATATATATTACCCCCACTATATCACAAATTTACAAAACAAATTATGAACCATGGATATACGGCCTTAAAACTCAATTGGATTTACTATCGAAACTAGAGTTCTCGTGGTTGGGAAGAGTGGCAGCGATAAAGATGATGATCCTCCCCAAGCTCCTTTATTTATTTAGAAACCTCCCCATCAAAGTTCCTCAAAAATTTTTTACCCCAATCCAAAAACTGATTAATAAATTTGTATTATGCAACAAGTCACCTAGATTCTCATATGATATACTCACACTACACTCTACGGATTTGGGTCTTGGAGTACCTGATATAGGTTTATATTATAGAGCTACTATCCTGGAACAATCTAGAGAAATATGGGTAGAATCCAACAAACAATGGATAGCATTGGAACAAACACATAATCCCAATAGCTCTTACAAGAGCTTGCTAGAAACCAGGTTGTTATGGAAATCTACATCCAAAGTAACCAACCCAATAACAGCTAATACAGTAAAAGTATGGAATGATTTTATAAAACGATGCTCTAAACATTCTTTATCCACTAAACAGCTCTCTATTCCATTCCATAATATTCATAATGTGGTCAAAAAAATCTCTATTGATAACTGGATAGAGAAAGGAATTATATCAGTTGATAGGCTACTCCAGGACTCAAAAATGAAAAGTTTCAATGATATCATGATAGAATTTGATATACCCCAATCTGATGAACCCAAATATATAAAGATTAAAAAATTTTTCAAAACACATTTCCCTACACCTATAAAACTCCCTCCCCCAATAGTTAAATTGTTAAACCCAGACCAATATCATATGAAAGGTACGGCCTTATTTTATAGAACTCTTTTAACATCCAAAGGAGACTCCCCTCAATGGCAACTTAAAAAATGGCAAGAATACTTCAAAGAAGATATAGAACAAGAGGATTGGGAGAGAAGTATGAGATCTCTTAAAAAATCCTCCCACTGCATCTCACACCACGAGAACCTATTAAAAATAATATGGAGATGGTATATGACTCCTAGTAAGGTCTCCAAGTTTGACTCCAGTGTTTCCCCTCTATGTTGGAGAGAGTGTGGGCAAGAGGGCACCCTAGAGCACATTTTCTGGGAATGTCCCAAAATACAAGGAATGTGGGAAGATATAGACAGGTTATTGAAAAAACTACCAGTGAACCTATCCCACATTCCATCAAAAATGGCTTTACTACATTTAAATATTGCTGATCTCCCTCCAAGAGAGCGTATATTATACGACCATATTTTTGTAACCACTAGAGCGTTGTTGGCAGAGAATTGGAAAACCAAATATGTACCTACTATTGAAGAGATAAAAAAAAGGGTTAACTTCAATTTATTTGCAGAAAAGAAATGGGCTATGAACACAGGAACTCTAAACACCTTTACAAATAAAATACAAGCCTGGCCTATACTTTATCCAGAGACTGAGATTTTTGATTTTTGATTTCTGAATAATATTATATCATATGTATGTACGCTAATAAGACTGCTACCTGAATATGTAACTTTGACTTTCTCTCTTTCTTTTTTTTTTTTTTTTTCTTTCTCCTTCCCTTCTCTCCTTTTCTCTCTTCTACTACTCACCCTCTCATATTTTAATGAGATTAAAGAGATTTAAGAGATAATAATCAGGTTCTCTTTAGTTCTGGTTTGTTTTTATACAAATGTAATAGAAGTTATTAAGACTCAGTGTTTTACTTAGACATATATATAGGACAAAGATAAGAAAAAAAAGTATAAGAATATCTTATATATTTAGCTAACTAACTAGCTCATACTAGATTTCTATACAGAGATAGAATACGTGTAGTCTAGTCCACCTGTCCAGTCTACATAGATAAAATTCAACCTGAAGTCCTATCTGGGCGACCGCTGGTCGGCTGCCTAGTAGAGACAACTTATACTACATCAGGACAATAACTTGACAAGAGAATGGTTTCGGTTCCCTGGGATCTCTGTAGGGTGGTTCTATTCCCCCATTTCCCAGGTCGAGCTGAATCCATTATTGTATATATATATACCCAACATCTTGGTGTTCTGGACTGCACACAGATATGGTCATAAGACTATAAACCAACACAGACATATGTATGTATATAGATTTTGTTATTTCATTGACAAGAAATACTGTTTGTACCCTGTATGTACCGAAAGTATGTAATTATATCATTCTTTTCAAAGTTATCGGACTTACTGTTATAAGTCTGCTGTTGTAAAAATTCAAAAACTGTTCAATAAAAATTATTGAAACATAGATTAGAATCGAGAGCCAACGGTAAGTTTTCTATGTTAAACCATTACACCATTGAAAAACTGGTTACGTTTGCAATCGAAAGAAAAATGACTATAGTTGAAGAGGTAATGGCCCCTAATTTATGTTCTGGGATGAAAGTTACAGCTTCAGTGAAATCCGTTTGCAAATCGGAGTGATAGATTAGAATCGAGAGCCAACGGTAAGTTTTCTATGTTAAACCATTACACCATTGAAAAACTGGTTACGTTTGCAATCGAAAGAAAAATGACTATAGTTGAAGAGGTAATGGCCCCTAATTTATGTTCTGGGATGAAAGTTACAGCTTCAGTGAAATCCGTTTGCAAATCGGAGTGATAGATTAGAATCGAGAGCCAACGGTAAGTTTTCTATGTTAAACCATTACACCATTGAAAAACTGGTTACGTTTGCAATCGAAAGAAAAATGACTATAGTTGAAGAGGTAATGGCCCCTAAACTATGTTCTGGGATGAAAGTTACAGCTTCAGTGAAATCCGTTTGCAAATCGGAGTGATAGATTAGAATCGAGAGCCAACGGTAAGTTTTCTATGTTAAACCATTACACCATTGAAAAACTGGTTACGTTTGCAATCGAAAGAAAAATGACTATAGTTGAAGAGGTAATGGCCCCTAAACTATGTTCTGGGATGAAAGTTACAGCTTCAGTGAAATCCGTTTGCAAATCGGAGTGATAGATTAGAATCGAGAGCCAACGGTAGGTTTTGTATGTTAAACCATTACACCATTGAAAAACTGGTTACGTTTGCAATCGAAAGAAAAATGATTATAGTTGAAGAGGTAATGGCCCCTAAACTATGTTCTGGGATGAAAGTTACAGCTTCAGTGAAATCCGTTTGCAAATCGGAGTGATAGATTAGAATCGAGAGCCAACGGTAAGTTTTCTATGTTAAACCATTACACCATTGAAAAACTGGTTACGTTTGCAATCGAAAGAAAAATGACTATAGTTGAAGAGGTAATGGCCCCTAAACTATGTTCTGGGATGAAAGTTACAGCTTCAGTGAAATCCGTTTGCAAATCGGAGTGATAGATTAGAATCGAGAGCCAACGGTAAGTTTTCTATGTTAAACCATTACACCATTGAAAAACTGGTTATGTTTGCAATCGAAAGAAAAATGACTATAGTTGAAGAGGTAATGGCCCCTAAACTATGTTCTGGGATGAAAGTTACAGCTTCAGTGAAATCCGTTTGCAAATCGGAGTGATAGGTTAGAATCGAGAGCCAACGGTAAGTTTTCTATGTTAAACCATTACACCATTGAAAAACTGGTTACGTTTGCAATCGAAAGAAAAATGACTATAGTTGAAGAGGTAATGGCCCCTAATTTATGTTCTGGGATGAAAGTTACAGCTTCAGTGAAATCCGTTTGCAAATCGGAGTGATAGATTAGAATCGAGAGCCAACGGTAAGTTTTCTATGTTAAACCATTACACCATTGAAAAACTGGTTACGTTTGCAATCGAAAGAAAAATGACTATAGTTGAAGAGGTAATGGCCCCTAAACTATGTTCTGGGATGAAAGTTACAGCTTCAGTGAAATCCGTTTGCAAATCGGAGTGATAGATTAGAATCGAGAGCCAACGGTAAGTTTTCTATGTTAAACCATTACACCATTGAAAAACTGGTTACGTTTGCAATCGAAAGAAAAATGACTATAGTTGAAGAGGTAATGGCCCCTAAACTATGTTCTGGGATGAAAGTTACAGCTTCAGTGAAATCCGTTTGCAAATCGGAGTGATAGATTAGAATCGAGAGCCAACGGTAAGTTTTCTATGTTAAACCATTACACCATTGAAAAACTGGTTACGTTTGCAATCGAAAGAAAAATGACTATAGTTGAAGAGGTAATGGCCCCTAAACTATGTTCTGGGATGAAAGTTACAGCTTCAGTGAAATCCGTTTGCAAATCGGAGTGATAGATTAGAATCGAGAGCCAACGGTAGGTTTTGTATGTTAAACCATTACACCATTGAAAAACTGGTTACGTTTGCAATCGAAAGAAAAATGACTATAGTTGAAGAGGTAATGGCCCCTAAACTATGTTCTGGGATGAAAGTTACAGCTTCAATGAAATCCGTTTGCAAATCGGAGTGATAGATTAGAATCGAGAGCCAACGGTAAGTTTTCTATGTTAAACCATTACACCATTGAAAAACTGGTTACGTTTGCAATCGAAAGAAAAATGACTATAGTTGAAGAGGTAATGGCCCCTAAACTATGTTCTGGGATGAAAGTTACAGCTTCAGTGAAATCCGTTTGCAAATCGGAGTGATAGATTAGAATCGAGAGCCAACGGTAAGTTTTCTATGTTAAACCATTACACCATTGAAAAACTGGTTACGTTTGCAATCGAAAGAAAAATGACTATAGTTGAAGAGGTAATGGCCCCTAATTTATGTTCTGGGATGAAAGTTACAGCTTCAGTGAAATCCGTTTGCAAATCGGAGTGATAGATTAGAATCGAGAGCCAACGGTAAGTTTTCTATGTTAAACCATTACACCATTGAAAAACTGGTTACGTTTGCAATCGAAAGAAAAATGACTATAGTTGAAGAGGTAATGGCCCCTAAACTATGTTCTGGGATGAAAGTTACAGCTTCAGTGAAATCCGTTTGCAAATCGGAGTGATAGATTAGAATCGAGAGCCAACGGTAAGTTTTCTATGTTAAACCATTACACCATTGAAAAACTGGTTACGTTTGCAATCGAAAGAAAAATGACTATAGTTGAAGAGGTAATGGCCCCTAAACTATGTTCTGGGATGAAAGTTACAGCTTCAGTGAAATCCGTTTGCAAATCGGAGTGATAGATTAGAATCGAGAGCCAACGGTAAGTTTTCTATGTTAAACCATTACACCATTGAAAAACTGGTTACTTTTGCAATCGAAAGAAAAATGACTATAGTTGAAGAGGTAATGGCCCCTAAACTATGTTCTGGGATGAAAGTTACAGCTTCAGTGAAATCCGTTTGCAAATCGGAGTGATAGATTAGAATCGAGAGCCAACGGTAAGTTTTCTATGTTAAACCATTACACCATTGAAAAACTGGTTACGTTTGCAATCGAAAGAAAAATGACTATAGTTGAAGAGGTAATGGCCCCTAAACTATGTTCTGGGATGAAAGTTACAGCTTCAGTGAAATCCGTTTGCAAATCGGAGTGATAGATTAGAATCGAGAGCCAACGGTAAGTTTTCTATGTTAAACCATTACACCATTGAAAAACTGGTTACGTTTGCAATCGAAAGAAAAATGACTATAGTTGAAGAGGTAATGGCCCCTAAACTATGTTCTGGGATGAAAGTTACAGCTTCAGTGAAATCCGTTTGTAAATCGGAGTGATAGATTAGAATCGAGAGCCAACGGTAAGTTTTCTATGTTAAACCATTACACCATTGAAAAACTGGTTACGTTTGCAATCGAAAGAAAAATGACTATAGTTGAAGAGGTAATGGCCCCTAAACTATGTTCTGGGATGAAAGTTACAGCTTCAGTGAAATCCGTTTGCAAATCGGAGTGATAGATTAGAATCGAGAGCCAACGGTAAGTTGAAAAACTGGTTACGTTTGCAATCGAAAGAAAAATGACTATAGTTGAAGAGGTAATGGCCCCTAAACTATGTTCTGGGATGAAAGTTACAGCTTCAGTGAAATCCGTTTGCAAATCGGAGTGATAGATTAGAATCGAGAGCCAACGGTAAGTTTTGTATGTTAAACCATTACACCATTGAAAAACTGGTTACGTTTGCAATCGAAAGAAAAATGACTATAGTTGAAGAGGTAATGGCCCCTAAACTATGTTCTGGGATGAAAGTTACAGCTTCAGTGAAATCCGTTTGCAAATCGGAGTGATAGATTAGAATCGAGAGCCAACGGTAAGTTTTGTATGTTAAACCATTACACCATTGAAAAACTGGTTACGTTTGCAATCGAAAGAAAAATGACTATAGTTGAAGAGGTAATGGCCCCTAAACTATGTTCTGGGATGAAAGTTACAGCTTCAGTGAAATCCGTTTGCAAATCGGAGTGATAGATTAGAATCGAGAGCCAACGGTAGGTTTTGTATGTTAAACCATTACACCATTGAAAAACTGGTTACGTTTGCAATCGAAAGAAAAATGACTATAGTTGAAGAGGTAATGGCCCCTAAACTATGTTCTGGGATGAAAGTTACAGCTTCAGTGAAATCCGTTTGCAAATCGGAGTGATAGATTAGAATCGAGAGCCAACGGTAAGTTTTCTATGTTAAACCATTACACCATTGAAAAACTGGTTACGTTTGCAATCGAAAGAAAAATGACTATAGTTGAAGAGGTAATGGCCCCTAAACTATGTTCTGGGATGAAAGTTACAGCTTCAGTGAAATCCGTTTGCAAATCGGAGTGATAGATTAGAATCGAGAGCCAACGGTAAGTTTTCTATGTTAAACCATTACACCATTGAAAAACTGGTTACGTTTGCAATCGAAAGAAAAATGACTATAGTTGAAGAGGTAATGGCCCCTAAACTATGTTCTGGGATGAAAGTTACAGCTTCAGTAAAATCCGTTTGCAAATCGGAGTGATAGATTAGAATCGAGAGCCAACGGTAAGTTTTCTATGTTAAACCATTACACCATTGAAAAACTGGTTACGTTTGCAATCGAAAGAAAAATGACTATAGTTGAAGAGGTAATGGCCCCTAAACTATGTTCTGGGATGAAAGTTACAGCTTCAGTGAAATCCGTTTGCAAATCGGAGTGATAGATTAGAATCGAGAGCCAACGGTAAGTTTTCTATGTTAAACCATTACACCATTGAAAAACTGGTTACGTTTGCAATCGAAAGAAAAATGACTATAGTTGAAGAGGTAATGGCCCCTAAACTATGTTCTGGGATGAAAGTTACAGCTTCAGTGAAATCCGTTTGCAAATCGGAGTGATAGATTAGAATCGAGAGCCAACGGTACGTTTTCTATGTTAAACCATTACACCATTGAAAAACTGGTTACGTTTGCAATCGAAAGAAAAATGACTATAGTTGAAGAGGTAATGGCCCCTAAACTATGTTCTGGGATGAAAGTTACAGCTTCAGTGAAATCCGTTTGCAAATCGGAGTGATAGATTAGAATCGAGAGCCAACGGTAAGTTTTCTATGTTAAACCATTACACCATTGAAAAACTGGTTACGTTTGCAATCGAAAGAAAAATGACTATAGTTGAAGAGGTAATGGCCCCTAAACTATGTTCTGGGATGAAAGTTACAGCTTCAGTGAAATCCGTTTGCAAATCGGAGTGATAGATTAGAATCGAGAGCCAACGGTAAGTTTTCTATGTTAAACCATTACACCATTGAAAAACTGGTTACGTTTGCAATCGAAAGAAAAATGACTATAGTTGAAGAGGTAATGGCCCCTAAACTATGTTCTGGGATGAAAGTTACAGCTTCAGTGAAATCCGTTTGCAAATCGGAGTGATAGATTAGAATCGAGAGCCAACGGTAAGTTTTCTATGTTAAACCATTACACCATTGAAAAACTGGTTACGTTTGCAATCGAAAGAAAAATGACTATAGTTGAAGAGGTAATGGCCCCTAAACTATGTTCTGGGATGAAAGTTACAGCTTCAGTGAAATCCGTTTGTAAATCGGAGTGATAGATTAGAATCGAGAGCCAACGGTAAGTTTTCTATGTTAAACCATTACACCATTGAAAAACTGGTTACGTTTGCAATCGAAAGAAAAATGACTATAGTTGAAGAGGTAATGGCCCCTAAACTATGTTCTGGGATGAAAGTTACAGCTTCAGTGAAATCCGTTTGCAAATCGGAGTGATAGATTAGAATCGAGAGCCAACGGTAAGTTTTCTATGTTAAACCATTACACCATTGAAAAACTGGTTACGTTTGCAATCGAAAGAAAAATGACTATAGTTGAAGAGGTAATGGCCCCTAAACTATGTTCTGGGATGAAAGTTACAGCTTCAGTGAAATCCGTTTGCAAATCGGAGTGATAGATTAGAATCGAGAGCCAACGGTAAGTTTTGTATGTTAAACCATTACACCATTGAAAAACTGGTTACGTTTGCAATCGAAAGAAAAATGACTATAGTTGAAGAGGTAATGGCCCCTAAACTATGTTCTGGGATGAAAGTTACAGCTTCAGTGAAATCCGTTTGCAAATCGGAGTGATAGATTAGAATCGAGAGCCAACGGTAAGTTTTCTATGTTAAACCATTACACCATTGAAAAACTGGTTACGTTTGCAATCGAAAGAAAAATGACTATAGTTGAAGAGGTAATGGCCCCTAAACTATGTTCTGGGATGAAAGTTACAGCTTCAGTGAAATCCGTTTGCAAATCGGAGTGATAGATTAGAATCGAGAGCCAACGGTAGGTTTTGTATGTTAAACCATTACACCATTGAAAAACTGGTTACGTTTGCAATCGAAAGAAAAATGACTATAGTTGAAGAGGTAATGGCCCCTAAACTATGTTCTGGGATGAAAGTTACAGCTTCAGTGAAATCCGTTTGCAAATCGGAGTGATAGATTAGAATCGAGAGCCAACGGTAAGTTTTCTATGTTAAACCATTACACCATTGAAAAACTGGTTACGTTTGCAATCGAAAGAAAAATGACTATAGTTGAAGAGGTAATGGCCCCTAAACTATGTTCTGGGATGAAAGTTACAGCTTCAGTGAAATCCGTTTGCAAATCGGAGTGATAGATTAGAATCGAGAGCCAACGGTAAGTTTTCTATGTTAAACCATTACACCATTGAAAAACTGGTTACGTTTGCAATCGAAAGAAAAATGACTATAGTTGAAGAGGTAATGGCCCCTAAACTATGTTCTGGGATGAAAGTTACAGCTTCAGTGAAATCCGTTTGCAAATCGGAGTGATAGATTAGAATCGAGAGCCAACGGTAAGTTTTCTATGTTAAACCATTACACCATTGAAAAACTGGTTACGTTTGCAATCGAAAGAAAAATGACTATAGTTGAAGAGGTAATGGCCCCTAAACTATGTTCTGGGATGAAAGTTACAGCTTCAGTGAAATCCGTTTGCAAATCGGAGTGATAGATTAGAATCGAGAGCCAACGGTAAGTTTTGTATGTTAAACCATTACACCATTGAAAAACTGGTTACGTTTGCAATCGAAAGAAAAATGACTATAGTCGAAGAGGTAATGGCCCCTAAACTATGTTCTGGGATGAAAGTTACAGCTTCAGTGAAATCCGTTTGCAAATCGGAGTGATAGATTAGAATCGAGAGCCAACGGTAAGTTTTCTATGTTAAACCATTACACCATTGAAAAACTGGTTACGTTTGCAATCGAAAGAAAAATGACTATAGTTGAAGAGGTAATGGCCCCTAAACTATGTTCTGGGATGAAAGTTACAGCTTCAGTGAAATCCGTTTGCAAATCGGAGTGATAGATTAGAATCGAGAGCCAACGGTAAGTTTTCTATGTTAAACCATTACACCATTGAAAAACTGGTTACGTTTGCAATCGAAAGAAAAATGACTATAGTTGAAGAGGTAATGGCCCCTAAACTATGTTCTGGGATGAAAGTTACAGCTTCAGTGAAATCCGTTTGCAAATCGGAGTGATAGATTAGAATCGAGAGCCAACGGTAAGTTTTCTATGTTAAACCATTACACCATTGAAAAACTGGTTACGTTTGCAATCGAAAGAAAAATGACTATAGTTGAAGAGGTAATGGCCCCTAAACTATGTTCTGGGATGAAAGTTACAGCTTCAGTGAAATCCGTTTGCAAATCGGAGTGATAGATTAGAATCGAGAGCCAACGGTAAGTTTTCTATGTTAAACCATTACACCATTGAAAAACTGGTTACGTTTGCAATCGAAAGAAAAATGACTATAGTTGAAGAGGTAATGGCCCCTAAACTATGTTCTGGGATGAAAGTTACAGCTTCAGTGAAATCCGTTTGCAAATCGGAGTGATAGATTAGAATCGAGAGCCAACGGTAAGTTTTCTATGTTAAACCATTACACCATTGAAAAACTGGTTACGTTTGCAATCGAAAGAAAAATGACTATAGTTGAAGAGGTAATGGCCCCTAAACTATGTTCTGGGATGAAAGTTACAGCTTCAGTGAAATCCGTTTGCAAATCGGAGTGATAGATTAGAATCGAGAGCCAACGGTAAGTTTTCTATGTTAAACCATTACACCATTGAAAAACTGGTTACGTTTGCAATCGAAAGAAAAATGACTATAGTTGAAGAGGTAATGGCCCCTAAACTATGTTCTGGGATGAAAGTTACAGCTTCAGTGAAATCCGTTTGCAAATCGGAGTGATAGATTAGAATCGAGAGCCAACGGTAAGTTTTCTATGTTAAACCATTACACCATTGAAAAACTGGTTACGTTTGCAATCGAAAGAAAAATGACTATAGTTGAAGAGGTAATGGCCCCTAAACTATGTTCTGGGATGAAAGTTACAGCTTCAGTGAAATCCGTTTGCAAATCGGAGTGATAGATTAGAATCGAGAGCCAACGGTAAGTTTTCTATGTTAAACCATTACACCATTGAAAAACTGGTTACGTTTGCAATCGAAAGAAAAATGACTATAGTTGAAGAGGTAATGGCCCCTAAACTATGTTCTGGGATGAAAGTTACAGCTTCAGTGAAATCCGTTTGCAAATCGGAGTGATAGATTAGAATCGAGAGCCAACGGTAAGTTTTCTATGTTAAACCATTACACCATTGAAAAACTGGTTACGTTTGCAATCGAAAGAAAAATGACTATAGTTGAAGAGGTAATGGCCCCTAAACTATGTTCTGGGATGAAAGTTACAGCTTCAGTGAAATCCGTTTGCAAATCGGAGTGATAGATTAGAATCGAGAGCCAACGGTAAGTTTTCTATGTTAAACCATTACACCATTGAAAAACTGGTTACGTTTGCAATCGAAAGAAAAATGACTATAGTTGAAGAGGTAATGGCCCCTAATTTATGTTCTGGGATGAAAGTTACAGCTTCAGTGAAATCCGTTTGCAAATCGGAGTGATAGATTAGAATCGAGAGCCAACGGTAAGTTTTCTATGTTAAACCATTACACCATTGAAAAACTGGTTACGTTTGCAATCAAAAGAAAAATGACTATAGTTGAAGAGGTAATGGCCCCTAAACTATGTTCTGGGATGAAAGTTACAGCTTCAGTGAAATCCGTTTGCAAATCGGAGTGATAGATTAGAATCGAGAGCCAACGGTAAGTTTTCTATGTTAAACCATTACACCATTGAAAAACTGGTTACGTTTGCAATCGAAAGAAAAATGACTATAGTTGAAGAGGTAATGGCCCCTAAACTATGTTCTGGGATGAAAGTTACAGCTTCAGTGAAATCCGTTTGCAAATCGGAGTGATAGATTAGAATCGAGAGCCAACGGTAAGTTTTCTATGTTAAACCATTACACCATTGAAAAACTGGTTACGTTTGCAATCGAAAGAAAAATGACTATAGTTGAAGAGGTAATGGCCCCTAAACTATGTTCTGGGATGAAAGTTACAGCTTCAGTGAAATCCGTTTGCAAATCGGAGTGATAGATTAGAATCGAGAGCCAACGGTAAGTTTTCTATGTTAAACCATTACACCATTGAAAAACTGGTTATGTTTGCAATCGAAAGAAAAATGACTATAGTTGAAGAGGTAATGGCCCCTAAACTATGTTCTGGGATGAAAGTTACAGCTTCAGTGAAATCCGTTTGCAAATCGGAGTGATAGATTAGAATCGAGAGCCAACGGTAAGTTTTCTATGTTAAACCATTACACCATTGAAAAACTGGTTACGTTTGCAATCGAAAGAAAAATGACTATAGTTGAAGAGGTAATGGCCCCTAAACTATGTTCTGGGATGAAAGTTACAGCTTCAGTGAAATCCGTTTGCAAATCGGAGTGATAGATTAGAATCGAGAGCCAACGGTAAGTTTTCTATGTTAAACCATTACACCATTGAAAAACTGGTTACGTTTGCAATCGAAAGAAAAATGACTATAGTTGAAGAGGTAATGGCCCCTAAACTATGTTCTGGGATGAAAGTTACAGCTTCAATGAAATCCGTTTGCAAATCGGAGTGATAGATTAGAATCGAGAGCCAACGGTAAGTTTTCTATGTTAAACCATTACACCATTGAAAAACTGGTTACGTTTGCAATCGAAAGAAAAATGACTATAGTTGAAGAGGTAATGGCCCCTAAACTATGTTCTGGGATGAAAGTTACAGCTTCAGTGAAATCCGTTTGCAAATCGGAGTGATAGATTAGAATCGAGAGCCAACGGTAAGTTTTCTATGTTAAACCATTACACCATTGAAAAACTGGTTACGTTTGCAATCGAAAGAAAAATGACTATAGTTGAAGAGGTAATGGCCCCTAAACTATGTTCTGGGATGAAAGTTACAGCTTCAGTGAAATCCGTTTGCAAATCGGAGTGATAGATTAGAATCGAGAGCCAACGGTAAGTTTTCTATGTTAAACCATTACACCATTGAAAAACTGGTTACGTTTGCAATCGAAAGAAAAATGACTATAGTTGAAGAGGTAATGGCCCCTAAACTATGTTCTGGGATGAAAGTTACAGCTTCAGTGAAATCCGTTTGCAAATCGGAGTGATAGATTAGAATCGAGAGCCAACGGTAAGTTTTCTATGTTAAACCATTACACCATTGAAAAACTGGTTACGTTTGCAATCGAAAGAAAAATGACTATAGTTGAAGAGGTAATGGCCCCTAAACTATGTTCTGGGATGAAAGTTACAGCTTCAGTGAAATCCGTTTGCAAATCGGAGTGATAGATTAGAATCGAGAGCCAACGGTAAGTTTTCTATGTTAAACCATTACACCATTGAAAAACTGGTTACGTTTGCAATCGAAAGAAAAATGACTATAGTTGAAGAGGTAATGGCCCCTAAACTATGTTCTGGGATGAAAGTTACAGCTTCAGTGAAATCCGTTTGCAAATCGGAGTGATAGATTAGAATCGAGAGCCAACGGTAAGTTTTCTATGTTAAACCATTACACCATTGAAAAACTGGTTACGTTTGCAATCGAAAGAAAAATGACTATAGTTGAAGAGGTAATGGCCCCTAAACTATGTTCTGGGATGAAAGTTACAGCTTCAGTGAAATCCGTTTGCAAATCGGAGTGATAGATTAGAATCGAGAGCCAACGGTAAGTTTTCTATGTTAAACCATTACACCATTGAAAAACTGGTTACGTTTGCAATCGAAAGAAAAATGACTATAGTTGAAGAGGTAATGGCCCCTAAACTATGTTCTGGGATGAAAGTTACAGCTTCAGTGAAATCCGTTTGCAAATCGGAGTGATAGATTAGAATCGAGAGCCAACGGTAAGTTTTCTATGTTAAACCATTACACCATTGAAAAACTGGTTACGTTTGCAATCGAAAGAAAAATGACTATAGTTGAAGAGGTAATGGCCCCTAAACTATGTTCTGGGATGAAAGTTACAGCTTCAGTGAAATCCGTTTGCAAATCGGAGTGATAGATTAGAATCGAGAGCCAACGGTAAGTTTTCTATGTTAAACCATTACACCATTGAAAAACTGGTTACGTTTGCAATCGAAAGAAAAATGACTATAGTTGAAGAGGTAATGGCCCCTAAACTATGTTCTGGGATGAAAGTTACAGCTTCAGTGAAATCCGTTTGCAAATCGGAGTGATAGATTAGAATCGAGAGCCAACGGTAAGTTTTCTATGTTAAACCATTACACCATTGAAAAACTGGTTACGTTTGCAATCGAAAGAAAAATGACTATAGTTGAAGAGGTAATGGCCCCTAAACTATGTTCTGGGATGAAAGTTACAGCTTCAGTGAAATCCGTTTGCAAATCGGAGTGATAGATTAGAATCGAGAGCCAACGGTAAGTTTTCTATGTTAAACCATTACACCATTGAAAAACTGGTTACGTTTGCAATCGAAAGAAAAATGACTATAGTTGAAGAGGTAATGGCCCCTAAACTATGTTCTGGGATGAAAGTTACAGCTTCAGTGAAATCCGTTTGCAAATCGGAGTGATAGGTTAGAATCGAGAGCCAACGGTAAGTTTTCTATGTTAAACCATTACACCATTGAAAAACTGGTTACGTTTGCAATCGAAAGAAAAATGACTATAGTTGAAGAGGTAATGGCCCCTAAACTATGTTCTGGGATGAAAGTTACAGCTTCAGTGAAATCCGTTTGCAAATCGGAGTGATAGATTAGAATCGAGAGCCAACGGTAAGTTTTCTATGTTAAACCATTACACCATTGAAAAACTGGTTACGTTTGCAATCGAAAGAAAAATGACTATAGTTGAAGAGGTAATGGCCCCTAAACTATGTTCTGGGATGAAAGTTACAGCTTCAGTGAAATCCGTTTGCAAATCGGAGTGATAGATTAGAATCGAGAGCCAACGGTAAGTTTTCTATGTTAAACCATTACACCATTGAAAAACTGGTTACGTTTGCAATCGAAAGAAAAATGACTATAGTTGAAGAGGTAATGGCCCCTAAACTATGTTCTGGGATGAAAGTTACAGCTTCAGTGAAATCCGTTTGCAAATCGGAGTGATAGATTAGAATCGAGAGCCAACGGTAAGTTTTCTATGTTAAACCATTACACCATTGAAAAACTGGTTACGTTTGCAATCGAAAGAAAAATGACTATAGTTGAAGAGGTAATGGCCCCTAAACTATGTTCTGGGATGAAAGTTACAGCTTCAGTGAAATCCGTTTGCAAATCGGAGTGATAGATTAGAATCGAGAGCCAACGGTAAGTTTTCTATGTTAAACCATTACACCATTGAAAAACTGGTTACGTTTGCAATCGAAAGAAAAATGACTATAGTTGAAGAGGTAATGGCCCCTAAACTATGTTCTGGGATGAAAGTTACAGCTTCAGTGAAATCCGTTTGCAAATCGGAGTGATAGATTAGAATCGAGAGCCAACGGTAAGTTTTCTATGTTAAACCATTACACCATTGAAAAACTGGTTACGTTTGCAATCGAAAGAAAAATGACTATAGTTGAAGAGGTAATGGCCCCTAAACTATGTTCTGGGATGAAAGTTACAGCTTCAGTGAAATCCGTTTGCAAATCGGAGTGATAGATTAGAATCGAGAGCCAACGGTAAGTTTTCTATGTTAAACCATTACACCATTGAAAAACTGGTTACGTTTGCAATCGAAAGAAAAATGACTATAGTTGAAGAGGTAATGGCCCCTAAACTATGTTCTGGGATGAAAGTTACAGCTTCAGTGAAATCCGTTTGCAAATCGGAGTGATAGATTAGAATCGAGAGCCAACGGTAAGTTTTCTATGTTAAACCATTACACCATTGAAAAACTGGTTACGTTTGCAATCGAAAGAAAAATGACTATAGTTGAAGAGGTAATGGCCCCTAAACTATGTTCTGGGATGAAAGTTACAGCTTCAGTGAAATCCGTTTGCAAATCGGAGTGATAGATTAGAATCGAGAGCCAACGGTAAGTTTTCTATGTTAAACCATTACACCATTGAAAAACTGGTTACGTTTGCAATCGAAAGAAAAATGACTATAGTTGAAGAGGTAATGGCCCCTAAACTATGTTCTGGGATGAAAGTTACAGCTTCAGTGAAATCCGTTTGCAAATCGGAGTGATAGATTAGAATCGAGAGCCAACGGTAAGTTTTCTATGTTAAACC
Organism: Hyperolius riggenbachi; assembly: GCF_040937935.1. Taxonomy (NCBI): domain Eukaryota; kingdom Metazoa; phylum Chordata; class Amphibia; order Anura; family Hyperoliidae; genus Hyperolius; species Hyperolius riggenbachi. Next base: position 50,096 of record NW_027152361.1, on the reverse strand, counting down.
ATTACACCATTGAAAAACTGGTTACGTTTGCAATCGAAAGAAAAATGACTATAGTTGAAGAGGTAATGGCCCCTAAACTATGTTCTGGGATGAAAGTTACAGCTTCAGTGAAATCCGTTTGCAAATCGGAGTGATAGATTAGAATCGAGAGCCAACGGTAAGTTTTCTATGTTAAACCATTACACCATTGAAAAACTGGTTACGTTTGCAATCGAAAGAAAAATGACTATAGTTGAAGAGGTAATGGCCCCTAAACTATGTTCTGGGATGAAAGTTACAGCTTCAGTGAAATCCGTTTGCAAATCGGAGTGATAGATTAGAATCGAGAGCCAACGGTAAGTTTTCTATGTTAAACCATTACACCATTGAAAAACTGGTTACGTTTGCAATCGAAAGAAAAATGACTATAGTTGAAGAGGTAATGGCCCCTAAACTATGTTCTGGGATGAAAGTTACAGCTTCAGTGAAATCCGTTTGCAAATCGGAGTGATAGATTAGAATCGAGAGCCAACGGTAAGTTTTCTATGTTAAACCATTACACCATTGAAAAACTGGTTACGTTTGCAATCGAAAGAAAAATGACTATAGTTGAAGAGGTAATGGCCCCTAAACTATGTTCTGGGATGAAAGTTACAGCTTCAGTGAAATCCGTTTGCAAATCGGAGTGATAGATTAGAATCGAGAGCCAACGGTAAGTTTTCTATGTTAAACCATTACACCATTGAAAAACTGGTTACGTTTGCAATCGAAAGAAAAATGACTATAGTTGAAGAGGTAATGGCCCCTAAACTATGTTCTGGGATGAAAGTTACAGCTTCAGTGAAATCCGTTTGCAAATCGGAGTGATAGATTAGAATCGAGAGCCAACGGTAAGTTTTCTATGTTAAACCATTACACCATTGAAAAACTGGTTACGTTTGCAATCGAAAGAAAAATGACTATAGTTGAAGAGGTAATGGCCCCTAAACTATGTTCTGGGATGAAAGTTACAGCTTCAGTGAAATCCGTTTGCAAATCGGAGTGATAGATTAGAATCGAGAGCCAACGGTAAGTTTTCTATGTTAAACCATTACACCATTGAAAAACTGGTTACGTTTGCAATCGAAAGAAAAATGACTATAGTTGAAGAGGTAATGGCCCCTAAACTATGTTCTGGGATGAAAGTTACAGCTTCAGTGAAATCCGTTTGCAAATCGGAGTGATAGATTAGAATCGAGAGCCAACGGTAAGTTTTCTATGTTAAACCATTACACCATTGAAAAACTGGTTACGTTTGCAATCGAAAGAAAAATGACTATAGTTGAAGAGGTAATGGCCCCTAAACTATGTTCTGGGATGAAAGTTACAGCTTCAGTGAAATCCGTTTGCAAATCGGAGTGATAGATTAGAATCGAGAGCCAACGGTAAGTTTTCTATGTTAAACCATTACACCATTGAAAAACTGGTTACGTTTGCAATCGAAAGAAAAATGACTATAGTTGAAGAGGTAATGGCCCCTAAACTATGTTCTGGGATGAAAGTTACAGCTTCAGTGAAATCCGTTTGCAAATCGGAGTGATAGATTAGAATCGAGAGCCAACGGTAAGTTTTCTATGTTAAACCATTACACCATTGAAAAACTGGTTACGTTTGCAATCGAAAGAAAAATGACTATAGTTGAAGAGGTAATGGCCCCTAAACTATGTTCTGGGATGAAAGTTACAGCTTCAGTGAAATCCGTTTGCAAATCGGAGTGATAGATTAGAATCGAGAGCCAACGGTAAGTTTTCTATGTTAAACCATTACACCATTGAAAAACTGGTTACGTTTGCAATCGAAAGAAAAATGACTATAGTTGAAGAGGTAATGGCCCCTAAACTATGTTCTGGGATGAAAGTTACAGCTTCAGTGAAATCCGTTTGCAAATCGGAGTGATAGATTAGAATCGAGAGCCAACGGTAAGTTTTCTATGTTAAACCATTACACCATTGAAAAACTGGTTACGTTTGCAATCGAAAGAAAAATGACTATAGTTGAAGAGGTAATGGCCCCTAAACTATGTTCTGGGATGAAAGTTACAGCTTCAGTGAAATCCGTTTGCAAATCGGAGTGATAGATTAGAATCGAGAGCCAACGGTAAGTTTTCTATGTTAAACCATTACACCATTGAAAAACTGGTTACGTTTGCAATCGAAAGAAAAATGACTATAGTTGAAGAGGTAATGGCCCCTAAACTATGTTCTGGGATGAAAGTTACAGCTTCAGTGAAATCCGTTTGCAAATCGGAGTGATAGATTAGAATCGAGAGCCAACGGTAAGTTTTCTATGTTAAACCATTACACCATTGAAAAACTGGTTACGTTTGCAATCGAAAGAAAAATGACTATAGTTGAAGAGGTAATGGCCCCTAAACTATGTTCTGGGATGAAAGTTACAGCTTCAGTGAAATCCGTTTGCAAATCGGAGTGATAGATTAGAATCGAGAGCCAACGGTAAGTTTTCTATGTTAAACCATTACACCATTGAAAAACTGGTTACGTTTGCAATCGAAAGAAAAATGACTATAGTTGAAGAGGTAATGGCCCCTAAACTATGTTCTGGGATGAAAGTTACAGCTTCAGTGAAATCCGTTTGCAAATCGGAGTGATAGATTAGAATCGAGAGCCAACGGTAAGTTTTCTATGTTAAACCATTACACCATTGAAAAACTGGTTACGTTTGCAATCGAAAGAAAAATGACTATAGTTGAAGAGGTAATGGCCCCTAAACTATGTTCTGGGATGAAAGTTACAGCTTCAGTGAAATCCGTTTGCAAATCGGAGTGATAGATTAGAATCGAGAGCCAACGGTAAGTTTTCTATGTTAAACCATTACACCATTGAAAAACTGGTTACGTTTGCAATCGAAAGAAAAATGACTATAGTTGAAGAGGTAATGGCCCCTAAACTATGTTCTGGGATGAAAGTTACAGCTTCAGTGAAATCCGTTTGCAAATCGGAGTGATAGATTAGAATCGAGAGCCAACGGTAAGTTTTCTATGTTAAACCATTACACCATTGAAAAACTGGTTACGTTTGCAATCGAAAGAAAAATGACTATAGTTGAAGAGGTAATGGCCCCTAAACTATGTTCTGGGATGAAAGTTACAGCTTCAGTGAAATCCGTTTGCAAATCGGAGTGATAGATTAGAATCGAGAGCCAACGGTAAGTTTTCTATGTTAAACCATTACACCATTGAAAAACTGGTTACGTTTGCAATCGAAAGAAAAATGACTATAGTTGAAGAGGTAATGGCCCCTAAACTATGTTCTGGGATGAAAGTTACAGCTTCAGTGAAATCCGTTTGCAAATCGGAGTGATAGATTAGAATCGAGAGCCAACGGTAAGTTTTCTATGTTAAACCATTACACCATTGAAAAACTGGTTACGTTTGCAATCGAAAGAAAAATGACTATAGTTGAAGAGGTAATGGCCCCTAAACTATGTTCTGGGATGAAAGTTACAGCTTCAGTGAAATCCGTTTGCAAATCGGAGTGATAGATTAGAATCGAGAGCCAACGGTAAGTTTTCTATGTTAAACCATTACACCATTGAAAAACTGGTTACGTTTGCAATCGAAAGAAAAATGACTATAGTTGAAGAGGTAATGGCCCCTAAACTATGTTCTGGGATGAAAGTTACAGCTTCAGTGAAATCCGTTTGCAAATCGGAGTGATAGATTAGAATCGAGAGCCAACGGTAAGTTTTCTATGTTAAACCATTACACCATTGAAAAACTGGTTACGTTTGCAATCGAAAGAAAAATGACTATAGTTGAAGAGGTAATGGCCCCTAAACTATGTTCTGGGATGAAAGTTACAGCTTCAGTGAAATCCGTTTGCAAATCGGAGTGATAGATTAGAATCGAGAGCCAACGGTAAGTTTTCTATGTTAAACCATTACACCATTGAAAAACTGGTTACGTTTGCAATCGAAAGAAAAATGACTATAGTTGAAGAGGTAATGGCCCCTAAACTATGTTCTGGGATGAAAGTTACAGCTTCAGTGAAATCCGTTTGCAAATCGGAGTGATAGATTAGAATCGAGAGCCAACGGTAAGTTTTCTATGTTAAACCATTACACCATTGAAAAACTGGTTACGTTTGCAATCGAAAGAAAAATGACTATAGTTGAAGAGGTAATGGCCCCTAAACTATGTTCTGGGATGAAAGTTACAGCTTCAGTGAAATCCGTTTGCAAATCGGAGTGATAGATTAGAATCGAGAGCCAACGGTAAGTTTTCTATGTTAAACCATTACACCATTGAAAAACTGGTTACGTTTGCAATCGAAAGAAAAATGACTATAGTTGAAGAGGTAATGGCCCCTAAACTATGTTCTGGGATGAAAGTTACAGCTTCAGTGAAATCCGTTTGCAAATCGGAGTGATAGATTAGAATCGAGAGCCAACGGTAAGTTTTCTATGTTAAACCATTACACCATTGAAAAACTGGTTACGTTTGCAATCGAAAGAAAAATGACTATAGTTGAAGAGGTAATGGCCCCTAAACTATGTTCTGGGATGAAAGTTACAGCTTCAGTGAAATCCGTTTGCAAATCGGAGTGATAGATTAGAATCGAGAGCCAACGGTAAGTTTTCTATGTTAAACCATTACACCATTGAAAAACTGGTTACGTTTGCAATCGAAAGAAAAATGACTATAGTTGAAGAGGTAATGGCCCCTAAACTATGTTCTGGGATGAAAGTTACAGCTTCAGTGAAATCCGTTTGCAAATCGGAGTGATAGATTAGAATCGAGAGCCAACGGTAAGTTTTCTATGTTAAACCATTACACCATTGAAAAACTGGTTACGTTTGCAATCGAAAGAAAAATGACTATAGTTGAAGAGGTAATGGCCCCTAAACTATGTTCTGGGATGAAAGTTACAGCTTCAGTGAAATCCGTTTGCAAATCGGAGTGATAGATTAGAATCGAGAGCCAACGGTAAGTTTTCTATGTTAAACCATTACACCATTGAAAAACTGGTTACGTTTGCAATCGAAAGAAAAATGACTATAGTTGAAGAGGTAATGGCCCCTAAACTATGTTCTGGGATGAAAGTTACAGCTTCAGTGAAATCCGTTTGCAAATCGGAGTGATAGATTAGAATCGAGAGCCAACGGTAAGTTTTCTATGTTAAACCATTACACCATTGAAAAACTGGTTACGTTTGCAATCGAAAGAAAAATGACTATAGTTGAAGAGGTAATGGCCCCTAAACTATGTTCTGGGATGAAAGTTACAGCTTCAGTGAAATCCGTTTGCAAATCGGAGTGATAGATTAGAATCGAGAGCCAACGGTAAGTTTTCTATGTTAAACCATTACACCATTGAAAAACTGGTTACGTTTGCAATCGAAAGAAAAATGACTATAGTTGAAGAGGTAATGGCCCCTAAACTATGTTCTGGGATGAAAGTTACAGCTTCAGTGAAATCCGTTTGCAAATCGGAGTGATAGATTAGAATCGAGAGCCAACGGTAAGTTTTCTATGTTAAACCATTACACCATTGAAAAACTGGTTACGTTTGCAATCGAAAGAAAAATGACTATAGTTGAAGAGGTAATGGCCCCTAAACTATGTTCTGGGATGAAAGTTACAGCTTCAGTGAAATCCGTTTGCAAATCGGAGTGATAGATTAGAATCGAGAGCCAACGGTAAGTTTTCTATGTTAAACCATTACACCATTGAAAAACTGGTTACGTTTGCAATCGAAAGAAAAATGACTATAGTTGAAGAGGTAATGGCCCCTAAACTATGTTCTGGGATGAAAGTTACAGCTTCAGTGAAATCCGTTTGCAAATCGGAGTGATAGATTAGAATCGAGAGCCAACGGTAAGTTTTCTATGTTAAACCATTACACCATTGAAAAACTGGTTACGTTTGCAATCGAAAGAAAAATGACTATAGTTGAAGAGGTAATGGCCCCTAAACTATGTTCTGGGATGAAAGTTACAGCTTCAGTGAAATCCGTTTGCAAATCGGAGTGATAGATTAGAATCGAGAGCCAACGGTAAGTTTTCTATGTTAAACCATTACACCATTGAAAAACTGGTTACGTTTGCAATCGAAAGAAAAATGACTATAGTTGAAGAGGTAATGGCCCCTAAACTATGTTCTGGGATGAAAGTTACAGCTTCAGTGAAATCCGTTTGCAAATCGGAGTGATAGATTAGAATCGAGAGCCAACGGTAAGTTTTCTATGTTAAACCATTACACCATTGAAAAACTGGTTACGTTTGCAATCGAAAGAAAAATGACTATAGTTGAAGAGGTAATGGCCCCTAAACTATGTTCTGGGATGAAAGTTACAGCTTCAGTGAAATCCGTTTGCAAATCGGAGTGATAGATTAGAATCGAGAGCCAACGGTAAGTTTTCTATGTTAAACCATTACACCATTGAAAAACTGGTTACGTTTGCAATCGAAAGAAAAATGACTATAGTTGAAGAGGTAATGGCCCCTAAACTATGTTCTGGGATGAAAGTTACAGCTTCAGTGAAATCCGTTTGCAAATCGGAGTGATAGATTAGAATCGAGAGCCAACGGTAAGTTTTCTATGTTAAACCATTACACCATTGAAAAACTGGTTACGTTTGCAATCGAAAGAAAAATGACTATAGTTGAAGAGGTAATGGCCCCTAAACTATGTTCTGGGATGAAAGTTACAGCTTCAGTGAAATCCGTTTGCAAATCGGAGTGATAGATTAGAATCGAGAGCCAACGGTAAGTTTTCTATGTTAAACCATTACACCATTGAAAAACTGGTTACGTTTGCAATCGAAAGAAAAATGACTATAGTTGAAGAGGTAATGGCCCCTAAACTATGTTCTGGGATGAAAGTTACAGCTTCAGTGAAATCCGTTTGCAAATCGGAGTGATAGATTAGAATCGAGAGCCAACGGTAAGTTTTCTATGTTAAACCATTACACCATTGAAAAACTGGTTACGTTTGCAATCGAAAGAAAAATGACTATAGTTGAAGAGGTAATGGCCCCTAAACTATGTTCTGGGATGAAAGTTACAGCTTCAGTGAAATCCGTTTGCAAATCGGAGTGATAGATTAGAATCGAGAGCCAACGGTAAGTTTTCTATGTTAAACCATTACACCATTGAAAAACTGGTTACGTTTGCAATCGAAAGAAAAATGACTATAGTTGAAGAGGTAATGGCCCCTAAACTATGTTCTGGGATGAAAGTTACAGCTTCAGTGAAATCCGTTTGCAAATCGGAGTGATAGATTAGAATCGAGAGCCAACGGTAAGTTTTCTATGTTAAACCATTACACCATTGAAAAACTGGTTACGTTTGCAATCGAAAGAAAAATGACTATAGTTGAAGAGGTAATGGCCCCTAAACTATGTTCTGGGATGAAAGTTACAGCTTCAGTGAAATCCGTTTGCAAATCGGAGTGATAGATTAGAATCGAGAGCCAACGGTAAGTTTTCTATGTTAAACCATTACACCATTGAAAAACTGGTTACGTTTGCAATCGAAAGAAAAATGACTATAGTTGAAGAGGTAATGGCCCCTAAACTATGTTCTGGGATGAAAGTTACAGCTTCAGTGAAATCCGTTTGCAAATCGGAGTGATAGATTAGAATCGAGAGCCAACGGTAAGTTTTCTATGTTAAACCATTACACCATTGAAAAACTGGTTACGTTTGCAATCGAAAGAAAAATGACTATAGTTGAAGAGGTAATGGCCCCTAAACTATGTTCTGGGATGAAAGTTACAGCTTCAGTGAAATCCGTTTGCAAATCGGAGTGATAGATTAGAATCGAGAGCCAACGGTAAGTTTTCTATGTTAAACCATTACACCATTGAAAAACTGGTTACGTTTGCAATCGAAAGAAAAATGACTATAGTTGAAGAGGTAATGGCCCCTAAACTATGTTCTGGGATGAAAGTTACAGCTTCAGTGAAATCCGTTTGCAAATCGGAGTGATAGATTAGAATCGAGAGCCAACGGTAAGTTTTCTATGTTAAACCATTACACCATTGAAAAACTGGTTACGTTTGCAATCGAAAGAAAAATGACTATAGTTGAAGAGGTAATGGCCCCTAAACTATGTTCTGGGATGAAAGTTACAGCTTCAGTGAAATCCGTTTGCAAATCGGAGTGATAGATTAGAATCGAGAGCCAACGGTAAGTTTTCTATGTTAAACCATTACACCATTGAAAAACTGGTTACGTTTGCAATCGAAAGAAAAATGACTATAGTTGAAGAGGTAATGGCCCCTAAACTATGTTCTGGGATGAAAGTTACAGCTTCAGTGAAATCCGTTTGCAAATCGGAGTGATAGATTAGAATCGAGAGCCAACGGTAAGTTTTCTATGTTAAACCATTACACCATTGAAAAACTGGTTACGTTTGCAATCGAAAGAAAAATGACTATAGTTGAAGAGGTAATGGCCCCTAAACTATGTTCTGGGATGAAAGTTACAGCTTCAGTGAAATCCGTTTGCAAATCGGAGTGATAGATTAGAATCGAGAGCCAACGGTAAGTTTTCTATGTTAAACCATTACACCATTGAAAAACTGGTTACGTTTGCAATCGAAAGAAAAATGACTATAGTTGAAGAGGTAATGGCCCCTAAACTATGTTCTGGGATGAAAGTTACAGCTTCAGTGAAATCCGTTTGCAAATCGGAGTGATAGATTAGAATCGAGAGCCAACGGTAAGTTTTCTATGTTAAACCATTACACCATTGAAAAACTGGTTACGTTTGCAATCGAAAGAAAAATGACTATAGTTGAAGAGGTAATGGCCCCTAAACTATGTTCTGGGATGAAAGTTACAGCTTCAGTGAAATCCGTTTGCAAATCGGAGTGATAGATTAGAATCGAGAGCCAACGGTAAGTTTTCTATGTTAAACCATTACACCATTGAAAAACTGGTTACGTTTGCAATCGAAAGAAAAATGACAACGATTTGGTTCCTCTGGCAATTTCCTCAATGCCATTAAAACATTGTATTCAGCCCCTTCTGCTTATTTAAAACTACCCTCTATTAATCAGATTAGATTCCCTATCTTAAGAGGGACGAGGCAGGGATGCCCGCTCTCCCCAGGCATTTTCGCCCTGGTAATTGAGCCGTTAGCTACTAAAATTCGCAGATCACCCGAAGTTCTTGGCATAAAAATCGGACCTAGGACTTACAAACTCAACATGTTTGCAGACGACATCCTCCTGACCTTATCCTCTGCACATACCTCCATCCCCAATCTCCTTCAAATAATCAGGGACTTTTCTGAATACTCGGGTTTTAACCTAAACATAGACAAATCTGAACTCATGGTCTCACAGTTACCCCCAATCGAGGTTAAGAACCTAGCTGTCTCTCTTGGCCTACAATACCAACCCAATTACATTAAATATCTGGGAATCAACCTCCCAATGAATCCCACCAAATTATATGACGTAAACTTCCCTGCGCTATATAGGAAACTATCCTCAGATCTAGATAATTGGTCTAAACTCCCTTTGTCCCTATTAGGTAAAACACATTCGATTAAAATGACACTACTCCCAAGAATCCTGTATTTGTTTAGAGTCCTCCCCATCCCAATTAACACCTCACACCTGTCCAAACTCCAAAAGCAAATCAATCAATTCATCTGGTCCAAAAGAAAGGCCAAGATTAAATATCTTTCGTTGGCCAAGCCCAAAGAATCAGGAGGCCTCAACCTCCCTATACTACTGGACTACTATAGGGCAGCCAGGCTTGCACAGTTGGCCTTAGTTAACAATGGCAGCATGGCCCCTATGTGGGTAGAGCTGGAATCATCACTGGTCTCCCCATTCCTAGCTCAGGGTCTGATGTGGGCATCCAAAATCCCATTAAAACTCATCCAAAACTCATCACCTATTTTGGCCCATTCCCTCAGATTATGGATTAAACTAAGGTATATATACAACTTAAAACTTAGAACTAGTCTAATGTCTCAGATAATTGGGAGTCCTGACTTCCCCCCGGGGTTACGCCCTAACCTTTATAGATGGTGGATCGCAAAAGGGCTGGTCTCTTTGGGAAAGTACACTAAGGCTTTCCGATTGATGAACTTGAGTCAATTCTATTCTGAGAGAGATGTGCCCCCGGTAGAGTACCCGAGAGCCTCACAAATCTTTAAGTACCTGGCCACTATTGATAACAGCAAAGAAATGATGGTGTACACACCATTCGAGATAAGATGCAGAAACGGTCCGTTAGACAAGGGTTTAATTTCAGACATTTATATTCTGTTAAAAAAAGAGGTAACTGAAGAGAAAACTAAATTCCAGATTGCCTGGGAACACGATTCCGGTAGAACTATGTCCGCGGAGAGATGGAGCCACTGCTGCTCTACACTCCTCAAGAACAGTCTCTTCTACTCCTCGATAGAGACTTCTTTAAAGCTTTTACACCGGGTTTATTTCCCGCCAGCAAGAATGCACGCAATTTGCCCTGACCAAACAGATCTGTGTCCGAGAGACTGCGGACAGAAGGGAACTCTCTGGCACATGTGGTGGCAATGCCCACGGGCCAAGGCTTTCTGGGGGGCTATTTGGGGTCGCATCTCTCTTATATTTAATATACAGTTGTCTCTCGATCCATCGGTCGCCCTGTTGGGTAATAGACCCAGTAATCTTTCCAACATTGCGAATAAGCTTCTACACCATGTTATGGCATTGGCGAGGAGACATATCGCTTATAATTGGAAGGCCAGGTCTCTCAATCCTAATCATGTGTTTGATGCGCTCAATAAAGTGATGTTGTCTGAGCATATACTTGCTAAAGTCCACGATAAGGTGGACTATTTCTTCGCAACTTGGACTCCTTGGATCGAACTTCAGGATAACTTAGGACTGGAATACACTCTTCATTCTTTTTAAGGTGAACATTGTAATACAACCTTCTGGCACAGGGTCTACACTATGACATATACACATTTTTTGTGGGGTGAATGTTGTCACAGCTATGTATTAGTGGGAGGGGAGTGATGCTGGCGGACCGGATTAAGCTTCATAAGCACCACAGATGTCTGCAACTGTGTAGGAGTTTTACTCCATCGCTGTAGACATCCATTCTTTCTTCCTTCTTTCCCCTTTTCTTTCTCCCCCTCTCCTCTTTTTAACCCCTGAAGGGTACCCATTGGCATGTTGTGGAACCCCCACTCATGGGTCCTTTCTTGTATCACCTCCTTCCCCTACCCACCCTTCCTACCCAATCTTTCTCTCCATCTTTTCTCCCCCTTTTCCTTTCAGTCTAAAAAAACACAAAATTATCTGGGATTATTGTTTTCATTTATTAGATTACTCTAGATGACATAGGAGGTAAGAAATTAAGTTCGTGATTATATAAGAATGTTTCACTTTTATATTCACCCATTACTGCTATTTGTTAAGAACTCCCCTATGGGGGATATACTAAGAATGTTTGTACGCTACCTTGTGAACTTGTTTCTTACATACAATAAACACCCTTGAAACGAAAGAAAAATGACTATAGTTGAAGAGGTAATGGCCCCTAAACTATGTTCTGGGATGAAAGTTACAGCTTCAGTGAAATCCGTTTGCAAATCGGAGTGATAGATTAGAATCGAGAGCCAACGGTAAGTTTTCTATGTTAAACCATTACACCATTGAAAAACTGGTTACGTTTGCAATCGAAAGAAAAATGACTATAGCTGAAGAGGTAATGGCCCCTAAACTATGTTCTGGGATGAAAGTTACAGCTTCAGTGAAATCCGTTTGCAAATCGGAGTGATAGATTAGAATCGAGAGCCAACGGTAAGTTTTCTATGTTAAACCATTACACCATTGAAAAACTGGTTACGTTTGCAATCGAAAGAAAAATGACTATAGTTGAAGAGGTAATGGCCCCTAAACTATGTTCTGGGATGAAAGTTACAGCTTCAGTGAAATCCGTTTGCAAATCGGAGTGATAGATTAGAATCGAGAGCCAACGGTAAGTTTTCTATGTTAAACCATTACACCATTGAAAAACTGGTTACGTTTGCAATCGAAAGAAAAATGACTATAGTTGAAGAGGTAATGGCCCCTAAACTATGTTCTGGGATGAAAGTTACAGCTTCAGTGAAATCCGTTTGCAAATCGGAGTGATAGATTAGAATCGAGAGCCAACGGTAAGTTTTATATGTTAAACCATTACACCATTGAAAAACTGGTTACGTTTGCAATCGAAAGAAAAATGACTATAGTTGAAGAGGTAATGGCCCCTAAACTATGTTCTGGGATGAAAGTTACAGCTTCAGTGAAATCCGTTTGCAAATCGGAGTGATAGATTAGAATCGAGAGCCAACGGTAAGTTTTCTATGTTAAACCATTACACCATTGAAAAACTGGTTACGTTTGCAATCGAAAGAAAAATGACTATAGTTGAAGAGGTAATGGCCCCTAAACTATGTTCTGGGATGAAAGTTACAGCTTCAGTGAAATCCGTTTGCAAATCGGAGTGATAGATTAGAATCGAGAGCCAACGGTAAGTTTTCTATGTTAAACCATTACACCATTGAAAAACTGGTTACGTTTGCAATCGAAAGAAAAATGACTATAGTTGAAGAGGTAATGGCCCCTAAACTATGTTCTGGGATGAAAGTTACAGCTTCAGTGAAATCCGTTTGCAAATCGGAGTGATAGATTAGAATCGAGAGCCAACGGTAAGTTTTCTATGTTAAACCATTACACCATTGAAAAACTGGTTACGTTTGCAATCGAAAGAAAAATGACTATAGTTGAAGAGGTAATGGCCCCTAAACTATGTTCTGGGATGAAAGTTACAGCTTCAGTGAAATCCGTTTGCAAATCGGAGTGATAGATTAGAATCGAGAGCCAACGGTAAGTTTTCTATGTTAAACCATTACACCATTGAAAAACTGGTTACGTTTGCAATCGAAAGAAAAATGACTATAGTTGAAGAGGTAATGGCCCCTAAACTATGTTCTGGGATGAAAGTTACAGCTTCAGTGAAATCCGTTTGCAAATCGGAGTGATAGATTAGAATCGAGAGCCAACGGTAAGTTTTCTATGTTAAACCATTACACCATTGAAAAACTGGTTACGTTTGCAATCGAAAGAAAAATGACTATAGTTGAAGAGGTAATGGCCCCTAAACTATGTTCTGGGATGAAAGTTACAGCTTCAGTGAAATCCGTTTGCAAATCGGAGTGATAGATTAGAATCGAGAGCCAACGGTAAGTTTTCTATGTTAAACCATTACACCATTGAAAAACTGGTTACGTTTGCAATCGAAAGAAAAATGACTATAGCTGAAGAGGTAATGGCCCCTAAACTATGTTCTGGGATGAAAGTTACAGCTTCAGTGAAATCCGTTTGCAAATCGGAGTGATAGATTAGAATCGAGAGCCAACGGTAAGTTTTCTATGTTAAACCATTACACCATTGAAAAACTGGTTACGTTTGCAATCGAAAGAAAAATGACTATAGTTGAAGAGGTAATGGCCCCTAAACTATGTTCTGGGATGAAAGTTACAGCTTCAGTGAAATCCGTTTGCAAATCGGAGTGATAGATTAGAATCGAGAGCCAACGGTAAGTTTTCTATGTTAAACCATTACACCATTGAAAAACTGGTTACGTTTGCAATCGAAAGAAAAATGACTATAGTTGAAGAGGTAATGGCCCCTAAACTATGTTCTGGGATGAAAGTTACAGCTTCAGTGAAATCCGTTTGCAAATCGGAGTGATAGATTAGAATCGAGAGCCAACGGTAAGTTTTATATGTTAAACCATTACACCATTGAAAAACTGGTTACGTTTGCAATCGAAAGAAAAATGACTATAGTTGAAGAGGTAATGGCCCCTAAACTATGTTCTGGGATGAAAGTTACAGCTTCAGTGAAATCCGTTTGCAAATCGGAGTGATAGATTAGAATCGAGAGCCAACGGTAAGTTTTCTATGTTAAACCATTACACCATTGAAAAACTGGTTACGTTTGCAATCGAAAGAAAAATGACTATAGTTGAAGAGGTAATGGCCCCTAAACTATGTTCTGGGATGAAAGTTACAGCTTCAGTGAAATCCGTTTGCAAATCGGAGTGATAGATTAGAATCGAGAGCCAACGGTAAGTTTTCTATGTTAAACCATTACACCATTGAAAAACTGGTTACGTTTGCAATCGAAAGAAAAATGACTATAGTTGAAGAGGTAATGGCCCCTAAACTATGTTCTGGGATGAAAGTTACAGCTTCAGTGAAATCCGTTTGCAAATCGGAGTGATAGATTAGAATCGAGAGCCAACGGTAAGTTTTCTATGTTAAACCATTACACCATTGAAAAACTGGTTACGTTTGCAATCGAAAGAAAAATGACTATAGTTGAAGAGGTAATGGCCCCTAAACTATGTTCTGGGATGAAAGTTACAGCTTCAGTGAAATCCGTTTGCAAATCGGAGTGATAGATTAGAATCGAGAGCCAACGGTAAGTTTTCTATGTTAAACCATTACACCATTGAAAAACTGGTTACGTTTGCAATCGAAAGAAAAATGACTATAGTTGAAGAGGTAATGGCCCCTAAACTATGTTCTGGGATGAAAGTTACAGCTTCAGTGAAATCCGTTTGCAAATCGGAGTGATAGATTAGAATCGAGAGCCAACGGTAAGTTTTCTATGTTAAACCATTACACCATTGAAAAACTGGTTACGTTTGCAATCGAAAGAAAAATGACTATAGTTGAAGAGGTAATGGCCCCTAAACTATGTTCTGGGATGAAAGTTACAGCTTCAGTGAAATCCGTTTGCAAATCGGAGTGATAGATTAGAATCGAGAGCCAACGGTAAGTTTTCTATGTTAAACCATTACACCATTGAAAAACTGGTTACGTTTGCAATCGAAAGAAAAATGACTATAGTTGAAGAGGTAATGGCCCCTAAACTATGTTCTGGGATGAAAGTTACAGCTTCAGTGAAATCCGTTTGCAAATCGGAGTGATAGATTAGAATCGAGAGCCAACGGTAAGTTTTCTATGTTAAACCATTACACCATTGAAAAACTGGTTACGTTTGCAATCGAAAGAAAAATGACTATAGTTGAAGAGGTAATGGCCCCTAAACTATGTTCTGGGATGAAAGTTACAGCTTCAGTGAAATCCGTTTGCAAATCGGAGTGATAGATTAGAATCGAGAGCCAACGGTAAGTTTTCTATGTTAAACCATTACACCATTGAAAAACTGGTTACGTTTGCAATCGAAAGAAAAATGACTATAGTTGAAGAGGTAATGGCCCCTAAACTATGTTCTGGGATGAAAGTTACAGCTTCAGTGAAATCCGTTTGCAAATCGGAGTGATAGATTAGAATCGAGAGCCAACGGTAAGTTTTATATGTTAAACCATTACACCATTGAAAAACTGGTTACGTTTGCAATCGAAAGAAAAATGACTATAGTTGAAGAGGTAATGGCCCCTAAACTATGTTCTGGGATGAAAGTTACAGCTTCAGTGAAATCCGTTTGCAAATCGGAGTGATAGATTAGAATCGAGAGCCAACGGTAAGTTTTCTATGTTAAACCATTACACCATTGAAAAACTGGTTACGTTTGCAATCGAAAGAAAAATGACTATAGTTGAAGAGGTAATGGCCCCTAAACTATGTTCTGGGATGAAAGTTACAGCTTCAGTGAAATCCGTTTGCAAATCGGAGTGATAGATTAGAATCGAGAGCCAACGGTAAGTTTTCTATGTTAAACCATTACACCATTGAAAAACTGGTTACGTTTGCAATCGAAAGAAAAATGACTATAGTTGAAGAGGTAATGGCCCCTAAACTATGTTCTGGGATGAAAGTTACAGCTTCAGTGAAATCCGTTTGCAAATCGGAGTGATAGATTAGAATCGAGAGCCAACGGTAAGTTTTCTATGTTAAACCATTACACCATTGAAAAACTGGTTACGTTTGCAATCGAAAGAAAAATGACTATAGTTGAAGAGGTAATGGCCCCTAAACTATGTTCTGGGATGAAAGTTACAGCTTCAGTGAAATCCGTTTGCAAATCGGAGTGATAGATTAGAATCGAGAGCCAACGGTAAGTTTTCTATGTTAAACCATTACACCATTGAAAAACTGGTTACGTTTGCAATCGAAAGAAAAATGACTATAGTTGAAGAGGTAATGGCCCCTAAACTATGTTCTGGGATGAAAGTTACAGCTTCAGTGAAATCCGTTTGCAAATCGGAGTGATAGATTAGAATCGAGAGCCAACGGTAAGTTTTCTATGTTAAACCATTACACCATTGAAAAACTGGTTACGTTTGCAATCGAAAGAAAAATGACTATAGTTGAAGAGGTAATGGCCCCTAAACTATGTTCTGGGATGAAAGTTACAGCTTCAGTGAAATCCGTTTGCAAATCGGAGTGATAGATTAGAATCGAGAGCCAACGGTAAGTTTTCTATGTTAAACCATTACACCATTGAAAAACTGGTTACGTTTGCAATCGAAAGAAAAATGACTATAGTTGAAGAGGTAATGGCCCCTAAACTATGTTCTGGGATGAAAGTTACAGCTTCAGTGAAATCCGTTTGCAAATCGGAGTGATAGATTAGAATCGAGAGCCAACGGTAAGTTTTCTATGTTAAACCATTACACCATTGAAAAACTGGTTACGTTTGCAATCGAAAGAAAAATGACTATAGTTGAAGAGGTAATGGCCCCTAAACTATGTTCTGGGATGAAAGTTACAGCTTCAGTGAAATCCGTTTGCAAATCGGAGTGATAGATTAGAATCGAGAGCCAACGGTAAGTTTTCTATGTTAAACCATTACACCATTGAAAAACTGGTTACGTTTGCAATCGAAAGAAAAATGACTATAGTTGAAGAGGTAATGGCCCCTAAACTATGTTCTGGGATGAAAGTTACAGCTTCAGTGAAATCCGTTTGCAAATCGGAGTGATAGATTAGAATCGAGAGCCAACGGTAAGTTTTCTATGTTAAACCATTACACCATTGAAAAACTGGTTACGTTTGCAATCGAAAGAAAAATGACTATAGTTGAAGAGGTAATGGCCCCTAAACTATGTTCTGGGATGAAAGTTACAGCTTCAGTGAAATCCGTTTGCAAATCGGAGTGATAGATTAGAATCGAGAGCCAACGGTAAGTTTTCTATGTTAAACCATTACACCATTGAAAAACTGGTTACGTTTGCAATCGAAAGAAAAATGACTATAGTTGAAGAGGTAATGGCCCCTAAACTATGTTCTGGGATGAAAGTTACAGCTTCAGTGAAATCCGTTTGCAAATCGGAGTGATAGATTAGAATCGAGAGCCAACGGTAAGTTTTCTATGTTAAACCATTACACCATTGAAAAACTGGTTACGTTTGCAATCGAAAGAAAAATGACTATAGTTGAAGAGGTAATGGCCCCTAAACTATGTTCTGGGATGAAAGTTACAGCTTCAGTGAAATCCGTTTGCAAATCGGAGTGATAGATTAGAATCGAGAGCCAACGGTAAGTTTTCTATGTTAAACCATTACACCATTGAAAAACTGGTTACGTTTGCAATCGAAAGAAAAATGACTATAGTTGAAGAGGTAATGGCCCCTAAACTATGTTCTGGGATGAAAGTTACAGCTTCAGTGAAATCCGTTTGCAAATCGGAGTGATAGATTAGAATCGAGAGCCAACGGTAAGTTTTCTATGTTAAACCATTACACCATTGAAAAACTGGTTACGTTTGCAATCGAAAGAAAAATGACTATAGTTGAAGAGGTAATGGCCCCTAAACTATGTTCTGGGATGAAAGTTACAGCTTCAGTGAAATCCGTTTGCAAATCGGAGTGATAGATTAGAATCGAGAGCCAACGGTAAGTTTTCTATGTTAAACCATTACACCATTGAAAAACTGGTTACGTTTGCAA
The DNA here is from genome assembly GCF_040937935.1 of Hyperolius riggenbachi. Classification (NCBI taxonomy): domain Eukaryota; kingdom Metazoa; phylum Chordata; class Amphibia; order Anura; family Hyperoliidae; genus Hyperolius; species Hyperolius riggenbachi. Next base: position 32,198 of record NW_027152361.1, on the reverse strand, counting down.
TCGAAAGAAAAATGACTATAGTTGAAGAGGTAATGGCCCCTAAACTATGTTCTGGGATGAAAGTTACAGCTTCAGTGAAATCCGTTTGCAAATCGGAGTGATAGATTAGAATCGAGAGCCAACGGTAAGTTTTCTATGTTAAACCATTACACCATTGAAAAACTGGTTACGTTTGCAATCGAAAGAAAAATGACTATAGTTGAAGAGGTAATGGCCCCTAAACTATGTTCTGGGATGAAAGTTACAGCTTCAGTGAAATCCGTTTGCAAATCGGAGTGATAGATTAGAATCGAGAGCCAACGGTAAGTTTTCTATGTTAAACCATTACACCATTGAAAAACTGGTTACGTTTGCAATCGAAAGAAAAATGACTATAGTTGAAGAGGTAATGGCCCCTAAACTATGTTCTGGGATGAAAGTTACAGCTTCAGTGAAATCCGTTTGCAAATCGGAGTGATAGATTAGAATCGAGAGCCAACGGTAAGTTTTCTATGTTAAACCATTACACCATTGAAAAACTGGTTACGTTTGCAATCGAAAGAAAAATGACTATAGTTGAAGAGGTAATGGCCCCTAAACTATGTTCTGGGATGAAAGTTACAGCTTCAGTGAAATCCGTTTGCAAATCGGAGTGATAGATTAGAATCGAGAGCCAACGGTAAGTTTTCTATGTTAAACCAATTCCAATATTTTTTATTGAAAAATTTTTGAAAAGACATTTTACAGAAATAAAATAATGTGGTTAGAGCAGTATACACATTATAACAATAGTACAGCATGTTGGTTAGATAGGAAATGAAGTACATAATCAAAAAGCATTGACATATATTATAGAGAAATTACTTCCAAATATGCATAAAATCTTGAGGATTTTATGTTTTATTATCAATTTTTATTATACATCAGTAGAAATAAAGTTGAAGAGAAATAATTAATCTATACTCAGTGTTCAATCAACCTGTAAGAGAAAAAAGCAAAGCTTGAGATATTGTGCACTACTCTATAAGGGAGTCAAAGTCAAGAATGTTACTTGACGCACTTGGCTGTATTTACCTTTGATGTTGAAGTAAAGGGTTGGGGATATGCCCCTATTGTTTTGTATGTACCATCAATAATGATAAGGGGAATAAGTTGTTGATCCCAACAAGTCTTGTTGTGTAGTTTGAATTGAATATGTTAATCCTGTTGTTATTATCCCATATAGGAAGTGGTTAGTGAAAATCTCTCTACCTGGAGAATGGGGGAATTACACCACCCTACAGAGACTCCAGGGAGTGATTATGCCTTGTAGTGCATATCCTGGGTCTTCCAAATATGGGTTGCGGGTGTAAATGTTGTTTGGTTGGCTCTAAATTGATAAATTAGGAGGAGGCTGCAAGCAGTTTAATGGTTGAGTTTAAAATTTATTATTGTTATTATTAATGGTATGAATCTGTATTGATTATTAATTGGTATTTGGCGTTTAAATAGAGATGTTTAGACCATAGGTCAACTATGCTAGATAACTCTAGCAATCAACAATCTACTCTACATTGAACATTGAACAGGGGGTGCAGGGTTGTCCTGAAGATAGTGTGTGGGTAAGTAGGATCAGGTTACACATCCTCAGATATTCTGTTGAGGATTTACAGATAAAAATAACATATAACATATACATATTCAGTTTCCAGGATCTGTCTCGTGAGAACCAACAAGCAACCATCAGTCATGCCTTCAATCATTCACTCAGTCTGTGAGAGGAGGGTATATACTCAAAATTTCAAAAGTTTGGAGTTTTTATATACTGTGGGCCAAAGATTAACCTTACTCAGAAAAGAGTTTATAGTACCATTCCTGATTGCCCAAGCTTTCTCCGCCAGGAGGTTGGACTCAACAATCCTTAGAATTTCACCCATGGTGGGGATAGTATCAGATTTCCAGTTAAGAGCGATTTGGTTCCTAGTAACTATGAAGACATGGTTATAGATCAATCTTTCTTGTGGTGGGAGATCCCTAGTACCCAGGTGTAAGAGGGCCATGCCAGAGGGGATGGCTTGCAGAGACATAGGTAACTTCTTTAAAAAACCTTCTATGTTATTTCTAAGTGTGGTTAATTTGGGGCAGTCCCAAAGAAGGTGGCCGATGGAGCCCGTCAAGTTGCACCCCCTCCAACATAGGGGGGAGGATTTTGTGTCAAATTTGGCTATTTTCTCTGGGGTCATGTACCATTGCCATACTGTTTTAATTAATCCTTCATAATGGTTCACACAGTGTGAGGATTGTTTCACAGATTTTGCAGTGAGCTCCCATTCTTCCACATTAATTTCTACTCCCAAGTAATCCTGCCAGCTTTTAAATTGCCACTTTGGGAATTTTTCTTTCAAGTATAATAGGGTTCTATAGAGGAGCGATGTACCCTTAGTATGAATACCCTCTGGTTGAATAAGTTTCTTAATTAAGGGAAGTATAATGATTGGGGAGAAATGATGTTTTTTGATGAATCTGCTAATTCTAGAATATAGGGGTAAGTCTGTAGTGGGGATATTGTAACTTGTCGTTAGCTGTTCAAATGGTATAATTTCGTCATTATCTAATAAGTCTGTAATGTTTTTTATTCCTGCATCAATCCAGGTTTGCATATCTATATCTCTGATAACCATGTTAAGGGCTGTTAAGGGGGTATCTACTTCTATTGCTAGGGGGTCATCTTTACAAAGTTTCAATATTTCCTTCCATAATCTAATAGTATTGGCTGTAATGGGGTTGTAATTAGTGTGTCTAACCTGCCAAACCAGTCTAGATTCTAGAAAAAGTCTGTATGAGTTGTATGGAAGCTGTTCTTCTTCTATGGAGAACCATTGTTTGGTAAGATCTTCCAACCAAATTGATCTAGACTGGTCTAGCAGGGTCGACTTGTAGTAAAATTCCAAATTGGGGACTCCTAGCCCTAGATTTGAGGTATGAGATGTTAATACTTTATTAGAAAATCTAGATTTTTTGTTTAGTAGTATGAATTTGTTAAGGAGTTTTTGTAGGGAGTTAAAAAAGGTTTGAGGGACTTTGATAGGTAGATTCCTGAACAGGTAGAGAAGTTGGGGAAGTATTATCATCTTAAAGGCCGCTGCTCTACCCATCCAGGAATACTCTATTTTAGCTAAAGCTTCTAGTTTGTCTTTAAACTTTTTCAACCAGGGGTTGTAGTTTTCTTTGTAAAGTTGGGATATTTGTGGGGTCAGATATATACCCAGATATTTTATGGCAGTATCATTCCATGTAAAGCTACAGGATTTCTTGAGAGTTTCTCTAATTTTCTGAGGGATAAAACATGGGAGGATTACAGTTTTCTTTTGGTTGAGTTTATAATATGAGATATGGGAGAAGTTGTTAATTTCTTTGTTAGCAGCTGGCAATGATATTAAGGGTTTCTGAAGGAATAAAATTATGTCGTCGGCATATAGGCTAAGTTTGCTAGTTGATTGATTTAGTTTTATACCATGTATTTGGGAGTTGTCTCTAATACTTTGGGCTAAGGGTTCTAATGAAAGGTTAAAAATTAAAGGGGAGAGGGGGCAACCTTGACGGGTTCCATTTTTAATGTCAAAGGATTGAGATAAAGAGCCAGAAGATAATACTTTCGCCGAAGGTTGGGTATACAGAGCAAGGATTGCTTTGTGTAGAAAGCTAGGGATTCCAAATTTAGTTAGCACTCTTGATAAGTACAACCAGTTGACTCTGTCGAACGCCTTCTCCGCATCAAGTGATACCAGGAGGGTAGGCGTCCGACAGAGTCCCACTTTATGGATCAAGGCAAGGGCTTTTCGAGTACCATCACATGTCGATCTATGTCTGGTGAATCCTACTTGATCATGGTGTAACATCTGTGTCATCAAAGGGGCAATTCTGTTCGCTATTACTTTAGAATAAATTTTGATGTCAGTGTTCAAAAGGGATATGGGTCGGTAACTGCTTGGGTCAGATGGATCCTTATCCTCTTTAGGGATGGTGGTGATTAAGGCCGATAATGACTCCTTGGGGAAGATACCTGATAGTGCTACTTCATTATACATGTCTGTAAGGGGTTTAACTAATGTGGAGATAAATTTCTTAAAATAACTATTAATAAAGCCATCTGGCCCTGGGGCCTTGTCATTTTTAAGGGAATTTATAGCCCGGGTGACTTCTTGCTGGTTAAAGGGTATTTGTAAAGTTTCCTGTTCGAATTCCGATAGAGTAGGGAGGTTAATCTTGTTTAGGTATTTGTCAATTTCCTGTATGTTTGGGGTGTGGGTATTTGGGTCTGACTCTAGGTTGTAAAGGGACTCATAATATGAGGCCAGGGCATCAATTATTTCTTGGGGGTGGTGAACTACTTTTTTTGATTTAGGGTGTGTGATCTTTACTATTCTGTGGAGCACTCTTTTCCCTTTAATCTTTCTGGCCATTATTTTCCCAGCTCTATTATTTTCATAGTACCAGTTTTCTTTAAGGATGGTTTGCCACTTGTCATATTCATAATAAAGTGTGTCTGCCAACTCTTGTCTTGTTTCCTCTAAGGACTTTATCAGATCTCTTTTTTTGTTATTAAATATTTCCTTTTCCAAGGATTTAATTTTTTGTAACAGCCTGTTTGTGTTTTCATTTCTTTTTTTCTTTTGTATAGCACTTAATTTCAAAAATACTCCTCTAATGAAGGCCTTGTGTGCATTCCATAGTACTGTTTTGGAAACATCTTTGGTATCATTTATTTCAAAGTATTCTGAGAGTTCTTTTTTGATGATGGGTAAAGAGTGTTCGGAATTCAAAATGAATTTATTCAATTTCCATAGATGGGGGCGTGCAGGGGAGTTTGTTAGACTAAATTTGATGAGTAAGGGGGAGTGATCTGACCAAATTCTGGGTATAATTTCGACTCCTGTGATTAGTGGTAGGGTAAACCTGTCAACTAGGCAATAATCAATACGTGTAAAGGATTTTTGTACAGGGGAATAATAAGTATATTCCTTAGAGGTAGGATGAAAGCATCTCCATGAATCATAAAGTTCGTGGTTCAATAGTGCTGGTTGAAGAATAGAATGAGTTCTTCTGGTGTTAGATGTACAATCCATTTGTATGTCAGCTATGGCATTAAAGTCACCTGAAATAAACAGGTGTCCTTTTTGTAGTGTTGATATTTTCTTTAATTTTTTGTTAATAAATTTAAGTTGATGTGAGTTTGGGGAATATAAATTTGCAAAAGTGTACTCTTGGGAATTAATAGTACCCTTAACAATTACGAATCTGCCATCATCACTAGCGAAAGTTTCTTCTACCACCAAGCCCAGCGAGTCTTTCACTGCTATGCAGACCCCTGCTTTTTTCTTTTTTGTTTTTAGTGTTGAGTGGAATATTTGGGAAAATTGGTGTAATTTAAATCTGTTTGCGGAAATATTGGTCAGATGCGATTCCTGAATACACACAATGTCTGCACTTTGTTCCTTTATCAGTTTCTGTAAGAGGAAACGTTTTCTATATGAGTTGAGTCCTCTCACATTAACTGATAGAATGTTACAATTTAATACCATGGTTACTATAGCAAATGCATTCATACAAAACATACCAATCAGTCGGTCCTTCACGAGACAGTCCTGGAGCATCCATTAACCTTCTGCATATCATGATGATGAGCACACCTAAATAGATTGAGGACAACAACCTGCAAAACATATGAACCTGAAAGAAAAACAGAAAAAACAGATAATACAGAGACCTAGGCCGCACACTGGTTGGCATCCGGTTCTACCTTCCAGCTAGCTGCCTGCCTGGAGAATGGGGACTTTACTGAGAAGCCTCCCGACAGAGACTCCAGACAAAGGAGTCTGAAAAACTATTATTTAAACAACTAGAACAGTGATAACAAAATAACTAGTTAGGATCTGATTAGATCCAAAAAGGAAGCTTGATTGATGGTATGAACTCAAGTGGTTCAAATCAAGCCTATTCCTTCAAGGGGAAAAGAAAAGTTTGTTTATGCCCTGAGGAATAAAGCCTTTGGGGGGAAAAAAACAAGTTTGTGGATGAATACCGTCTGCTCAAGAAGCTGAAGAAGCCCCTGCTGAATCTTCTTTCTCCGTTTGGTCAGGAGGAGGGGCAGTGTCCATCTGATTCAATGTGGGGTCTTTGAAGTTTTGCCTCGGGGAGGCCAACTGCTTTGAGAGAGATACCTGGTAGATAGGCTTCTCTGTATGAAATGGTCTGTCCTTCCTGGGGTCTCTTGGGATAAAGATTGGGATATCCCATTTAGCCAACAGGCCGTAAGCTTCTTTCGGGTTCCTGGCAACATGAGTCACTCCATTGTCTGATATCAAAAGTTTTGGAGGGAAACCCCAGGAGTAAGCAATTTTTCTATGACGCAGGGTAGTAGTAACTTCTGAGAACTGTCTCCTTGCATGGAGTGTCGCTTGCGAGAGGTCCTGGTACAGAATGAGATCCTGAAATGGATTGGGTAGTTTTTTGCCACCTCTAGTTGCTGCAAGTAATCTTTCCTTCGCATGAAAGAAATGTACCCTCGTTATAACATCCCGTGGAAGGTGCTTGGGTACGTGGGAGGGCTTTGGCAGACGATGGGCCCTGTCAATCACTAGTTCCTGGTCCGGGAGATCAGGAGCTGTGGTCTTCAAAATATCTTTTACATATTCCTTTAGATCATCAGAGTGAACAGATTCTGGTACGCCTCTTATTTTAATATTATTCCGACGATTTCTGTCCTCGTTGTCGGATATTTTCTCCTTCATGAAAATATGTTCTTTTAGTAACTCTTTATGTGCTCCAACGAGGTTATTATGGGCAATGGTCATCTCCTCTATTCTCCTTTCAAGCTTGGAAATTCTGGAGTCAGTTTCCCCTGCGATTTGCGAGACGTGACCTGCTAGGGATTGAAGGTCTGCTCTAACTTCTCCAATGTCATTTTGGATGACTGCTCTGAAGGAAAGCATAAAGTCTTTTAGAAACTGCTGTGAAGTGGGTTGGTCAGTTACTGGAAAGGATTCCAGAGGATCCAGAGCTTGTGGGTGTCTTTGTGTCCTATTGTCCCTTTGAAGCCGTTGGGAAAGAGCATGTATGTTTTCCAGAGTTGATGCGACCATCTGTCCGCTTGGTGAGGAATATTGCGTATTTTTTGTATGGGTGGACGCGTCCGCATGTACGCCTGGAGTGGTGGGATGCGTATTTTGCGGACCGTCGGACGCGTCCAAATGTACGCGTGCGTCAGGGGAATGTACGCGTAGCGGTGCCCGGGCGTCCTGGAAGTCCGCATCGGACTGACCTTGTACTGTGGGTCCCGGCTTCAGGGGGCTCCGCTCGCGGCTCTTCTTGGCCTGCCGCTGCCGCTGAAAGTTCTCCTCGTCTGAATCCTCCTCATAGAGCGCTTCATGGCCTCTTGGGTAGGGGGTCTGGAGGGGTGCAAACCTGTTTTTCATTTTCTATGTTAAACCATTACACCATTGAAAAACTGGTTACGTTTGCAATCGAAAGAAAAATGACTATAGTTGAAGAGGTAATGGCCCCTAAACTATGTTCTGGGATGAAAGTTACAGCTTCAGTGAAATCCATTTGCAAATCGGAGTGATAGATTAGAATCGAGAGCCAACGGTAAGTTTTCTATGTTAAACCATTACACCATTGAAAAACTGGTTACGTTTGCAATCGAAAGAAAAATGACTATAGTTGAAGAGGTAATGGCCCCTAAACTATGTTCTGGGATGAAAGTTACAGCTTCAGTGAAATCCGTTTGCAAATCGGAGTGATAGATTAGAATCGAGAGCCAACGGTAAGTTTTCTATGTTAAACCATTACACCATTGAAAAACTGGTTACGTTTGCAATCGAAAGAAAAATGACTATAGTTGAAGAGGTAATGGCCCCTAAACTATGTTCTGGGATGAAAGTTACAGCTTCAGTGAAATCCGTTTGCAAATCGGAGTGATAGATTAGAATCGAGAGCCAACGGTAAGTTTTCTATGTTAAACCATTACACCATTGAAAAACTGGTTACGTTTGCAATCGAAAGAAAAATGACTATAGTTGAAGAGGTAATGGCCCCTAAACTATGTTCTGGGATGAAAGTTACAGCTTCAGTGAAATCCGTTTGCAAATCGGAGTGATAGATTAGAATCGAGAGCCAACGGTAAGTTTTCTATGTTAAACCATTACACCATTGAAAAACTGGTTACGTTTGCAATCGAAAGAAAAATGACTATAGTTGAAGAGGTAATGGCCCCTAAACTATGTTCTGGGATGAAAGTTACAGCTTCAGTGAAATCCGTTTGCAAATCGGAGTGATAGATTAGAATCGAGAGCCAACGGTAAGTTTTCTATGTTAAACCATTACACCATTGAAAAACTGGTTACGTTTGCAATCGAAAGAAAAATGACTATAGTTGAAGAGGTAATGGCCCCTAAACTATGTTCTGGGATGAAAGTTACAGCTTCAGTGAAATCCGTTTGCAAATCGGAGTGATAGATTAGAATCGAGAGCCAACGGTAAGTTTTCTATGTTAAACCATTACACCATTGAAAAACTGGTTACGTTTGCAATCGAAAGAAAAATGACTATAGTTGAAGAGGTAATGGCCCCTAAACTATGTTCTGGGATGAAAGTTACAGCTTCAGTGAAATCCGTTTGCAAATCGGAGTGATAGATTAGAATCGAGAGCCAACGGTAAGTTTTCTATGTTAAACCATTACACCATTGAAAAACTGGTTACGTTTGCAATCGAAAGAAAAATGACTATAGTTGAAGAGGTAATGGCCCCTAAACTATGTTCTGGGATGAAAGTTACAGCTTCAGTGAAATCCGTTTGCAAATCGGAGTGATAGATTAGAATCGAGAGCCAACGGTAAGTTTTCTATGTTAAACCATTACACCATTGAAAAACTGGTTACGTTTGCAATCGAAAGAAAAATGACTATAGTTGAAGAGGTAATGGCCCCTAAACTATGTTCTGGGATGAAAGTTACAGCTTCAGTGAAATCCGTTTGCAAATCGGAGTGATAGATCAGAATCAAGAGCCAACGGTAAGTTTTCTATGTTAAACCATTACACCATTGAAAAACTGGTTACGTTTGCAATCGAAAGAAAAATGACTATAGTTGAAGAGGTAATGGCCCCTAAACTATGTTCTGGGATGAAAGTTACAGCTTCAGTGAAATCCGTTTGCAAATCGGAGTGATAGATTAGAATCGAGAGCCAACGGTAAGTTTTCTATGTTAAACCATTACACCATTGAAAAACTGGTTACGTTTGCAATCGAAAGAAAAATGACTATAGTTGAAGAGGTAATGGCCCCTAAACTATGTTCTGGGATGAAAGTTACAGCTTCAGTGAAATCCGTTTGCAAATCGGAGTGATAGATTAGAATCGAGAGCCAACGGTAAGTTTTCTATGTTAAACCATTACACCATTGAAAAACTGGTTACGTTTGCAATCGAAAGAAAAATGACTATAGTTGAAGAGGTAATGGCCCCTAAACTATGTTCTGGGATGAAAGTTACAGCTTCAGTGAAATCCGTTTGCAAATCGGAGTGATAGATTAGAATCGAGAGCCAACGGTAAGTTTTCTATGTTAAACCATTACACCATTGAAAAACTGGTTACGTTTGCAATCGAAAGAAAAATGACTATAGTTGAAGAGGTAATGGCCCCTAAACTATGTTCTGGGATGAAAGTTACAGCTTCAGTGAAATCCGTTTGCAAATCGGAGTGATAGATTAGAATCGAGAGCCAACGGTAAGTTTTCTATGTTAAACCATTACACCATTGAAAAACTGGTTACGTTTGCAATCGAAAGAAAAATGACTATAGTTGAAGAGGTAATGGCCCCTAAACTATGTTCTGGGATGAAAGTTACAGCTTCAGTGAAATCCGTTTGCAAATCGGAGTGATAGATTAGAATCGAGAGCCAACGGTAAGTTTTCTATGTTAAACCATTACACCATTGAAAAACTGGTTACGTTTGCAATCGAAAGAAAAATGACTATAGTTGAAGAGGTAATGGCCCCTAAACTATGTTCTGGGATGAAAGTTACAGCTTCAGTGAAATCCGTTTGCAAATCGGAGTGATAGATTAGAATCGAGAGCCAACAGTAAGTTTTCTATGTTAAACCATTACACCATTGAAAAACTGGTTACGTTTGCAATCGAAAGAAAAATGACTATAGTTGAAGAGGTAATGGCCCCTAAACTATGTTCTGGGATGAAAGTTACAGCTTCAGTGAAATCCGTTTGCAAATCGGAGTGATAGATTAGAATCGAGAGCCAACGGTAAGTTTTCTATGTTAAACCATTACACCATTGAAAAACTGGTTACGTTTGCAATCGAAAGAAAAATGACTATAGTTGAAGAGGTAATGGCCCCTAAACTATGTTCTGGGATGAAAGTTACAGCTTCAGTGAAATCCGTTTGCAAATCGGAGTGATAGATTAGAATCGAGAGCCAACGGTAAGTTTTCTATGTTAAACCATTACACCATTGAAAAACTGGTTACGTTTGCAATCGAAAGAAAAATGACTATAGTTGAAGAGGTAATGGCCCCTAAACTATGTTCTGGGATGAAAGTTACAGCTTCAGTGAAATCCGTTTGCAAATCGGAGTGATAGATTAGAATCGAGAGCCAACGGTAAGTTTTCTATGTTAAACCATTACACCATTGAAAAACTGGTTACGTTTGCAATCGAAAAAAAAATGACTATAGTTGAAGAGGTAATGGCCCCTAAACTATGTTCTGGGATGAAAGTTACAGCTTCAGTGAAATCCGTTTGCAAATCGGAGTGATAGATTAGAATCGAGAGCCAACGGTAAGTTTTCTATGTTAAACCATTACACCATTGAAAAACTGGTTACGTTTGCAATCGAAAGAAAAATGACTATAGTTGAAGAGGTAATGGCCCCTAAACTATGTTCTGGGATGAAAGTTACAGCTTCAGTGAAATCCGTTTGCAAATCGGAGTGATAGATTAGAATCGAGAGCCAACGGTAAGTTTTCTATGTTAAACCATTACACCATTGAAAAACTGGTTACGTTTGCAATCGAAAGAAAAATGACTATAGTTGAAGAGGTAATGGCCCCTAAACTATGTTCTGGGATGAAAGTTACAGCTTCAGTGAAATCCGTTTGCAAATCGGAGTGATAGATTAGAATCGAGAGCCAACGGTAAGTTTTCTATGTTAAACCATTACACCATTGAAAAACTGGTTACGTTTGCAATCGAAAGAAAAATGACTATAGTTGAAGAGGTAATGGCCCCTAAACTATGTTCTGGGATGAAAGTTACAGCTTCAGTGAAATCCGTTTGCAAATCGGAGTGATAGATTAGAATCGAGAGCCAACGGTAAGTTTTCTATGTTAAACCAATTCCAATATTTTTTATTGAAAAATTTTTGAAAAGACATTTTACAGAAATAAAATAATGTGGTTAGAGCAGTATACACATTATAACAATAGTACAGCATGTTGGTTAGATAGGAAATGAAGTACATAATCAAAAAGCATTGACATATATTATAGAGAAATTACTTCCAAATATGCATAAAATCTTGAGGATTTTATGTTTTATTATCAATTTTTATTATACATCAGTAGAAATAAAGTTGAAGAGAAATAATTAATCTATACTCAGTGTTCAATCAACCTGTAAGAGAAAAAAGCAAAGCTTGAGATATTGTGCACTACTCTATAAGGGAGTCAAAGTCAAGAATGTTACTTGACGCACTTGGCTGTATTTACCTTTGATGTTGAAGTAAAGGGTTGGGGATATGCCCCTATTGTTTTGTATGTACCATCAATAATGATAAGGGGAATAAGTTGTTGATCCCAACAAGTCTTGTTGTGTAGTTTGAATTGAATATGTTAATCCTGTTGTTATTATCCCATATAGGAAGTGGTTAGTGAAAATCTCTCTACCTGGAGAATGGGGGAATTACACCACCCTACAGAGACTCCAGGGAGTGATTATGCCTTGTAGTGCATATCCTGGGTCTTCCAAATATGGGTTGCGGGTGTAAATGTTGTTTGGTTGGCTCTAAATTGATAAATTAGGAGGAGGCTGCAAGCAGTTTAATGGTTGAGTTTAAAATTTATTATTGTTATTATTAATGGTATGAATCTGTATTGATTATTAATTGGTATTTGGCGTTTAAATAGAGATGTTTAGACCATAGGTCAACTATGCTAGATAACTCTAGCAATCAACAATCTACTCTACATTGAACATTGAACAGGGGGTGCAGGGTTGTCCTGAAGATAGTGTGTGGGTAAGTAGGATCAGGTTACACATCCTCAGATATTCTGTTGAGGATTTACAGATAAAAATAACATATAACATATACATATTCAGTTTCCAGGATCTGTCTCGTGAGAACCAACAAGCAACCATCAGTCATGCCTTCAATCATTCACTCAGTCTGTGAGAGGAGGGTATATACTCAAAATTTCAAAAGTTTGGAGTTTTTATATACTGTGGGCCAAAGATTAGCCTTACTCAGAAAAGAGTTTATAGTACCATTCCTGATTGCCCAAGCTTTCTCCGCCAGGAGGTTGGACTCAACAATCCTTAGAATTTCACCCATGGTGGGGATAGTATCAGATTTCCAGTTAAGAGCGATTTGGTTCCTAGTAACTATGAAGACATGGTTATAGATCAATCTTTCTTGTGGTGGGAGATCCCTAGTACCCAGGTGTAAGAGGGCCATGCCAGAGGGGATGGCTTGCAGAGACATAGGTAACTTCTTTAAAAAACCTTCTATGTTATTTCTAAGTGTGGTTAATTTGGGGCAGTCCCAAAGAAGGTGGCCGATGGAGCCCATCAAGTTGCACCCCCTCCAACATAGGGGGGAGGATTTTGTGTCAAATTTGGCTATTTTCTCTGGGGTCATGTACCATTGCCATACTGTTTTAATTAATCCTTCATAATGGTTCACACAGTGTGAGGATTGTTTCACAGATTTTGCAGTGAGCTCCCATTCTTCCACATTAATTTCTACTCCCAAGTAATCCTGCCAGCTTTTAAATTGCCACTTTGGGAATTTTTCTTTCAAGTATAATAGGGTTCTATAGAGGAGCGATGTACCCTTAGTATGAATACCCTCTGGTTGAATAAGTTTCTTAATTTGGGGAAGTATAATGATTGGGGAGAAATGATGTTTTTTGATGAATCTGCTAATTCTAGAATATAGGGGTAAGTCTGTAGTGGGGATATTGTAACTTGTCGTTAGCTGTTCAAATGGTATAATTTCGTCATTATCTAATAAGTCTGTAATGTTTTTTATTCCTGCATCAATCCAGGTTTGCATATCTATATCTCTGATAACCATGTTAAGGGCTGTTAAGGGGGTATCTACTTCTATTGCTAGGGGGTCATCTTTACAAAGTTTCAATATTTCCTTCCATAATCTAATAGTATTGGCTGTAATGGGGTTGTAATTAGTGTGTCTAACCTGCCAAACCAGTCTAGATTCTAGAAAAAGTCTGTATGAGTTGTATGGAAGCTGTTCTTCTTCTATGGAGAACCATTGTTTGGTAAGATCTTCCAACCAAATTGATCTAGACTGGTCTAGCAGGGTCGACTTGTAGTAAAATTCCAAATTGGGGACTCCTAGCCCTAGATTTGAGGTATGAGATGTTAATACTTTATTAGAAAATCTAGATTTTTTGTTTAGTAGTATGAATTTGTTAAGGAGTTTTTGTAGGGAGTTAAAAAAGGTTTGAGGGACTTTGATAGGTAGATTCCTGAACAGGTAGAGAAGTTGGGGAAGTATTATCATCTTAAAGGCCGCTGCTCTACCCATCCAGGAATACTCTATTTTAGCTAAAGCTTCTAGTTTGTCTTTAAACTTTTTCAACCAGGGGTTGTAGTTTTCTTTGTAAAGTTGGGATATTTGTGGGGTCAGATATATACCCAGATATTTTATGGCAGTATCATTCCATGTAAAGCTACAGGATTTCTTGAGAGTTTCTCTAATTTTCTGAGGGATAAAACATGGGAGGATTACAGTTTTCTTTTGGTTGAGTTTATAATATGAGATATGGGAGAAGTTGTTAATTTCTTTGTTAGCAGCTGGCAATGATATTAAGGGTTTCTGAAGGAATAAAATTATGTCGTCGGCATATAGGCTAAGTTTGCTAGTTGATTGATTTAGTTTTATACCATGTATTTGGGAGTTGTCTCTAATACTTTGGGCTAAGGGTTCTAATGAAAGGTTAAAAATTAAAGGGGAGAGGGGGCAACCTTGACGGGTTCCATTTTTAATGTCAAAGGATTGAGATAAAGAGCCAGAAGATAATACTTTCGCCGAAGGTTGGGTATACAGAGCAAGGATTGCTTTGTGTAGAAAGCTAGGGATTCCAAATTTAGTTAGCACTCTTGATAAGTACAACCAGTTGACTCTGTCGAACGCCTTCTCCGCATCAAGTGATACCAGGAGGGTAGGCGTCCGACAGAGTCCCACTTTATGGATCAAGGCAAGGGCTTTTCGAGTACCATCACATGTCGATCTATGTCTGGTGAATCCTACTTGATCATGGTGTAACATCTGTGTCATCAAAGGGGCAATTCTGTTCGCTATTACTTTAGAATAAATTTTGATGTCAGTGTTCAAAAGGGATATGGGTCGGTAACTGCTTGGGTCAGATGGATCCTTATCCTCTTTAGGGATGGTGGTGATTAAGGCCGATAATGACTCCTTGGGGAAGATACCTGATAGTGCTACTTCATTATACATGTCTGTAAGGGGTTTAACTAATGTGGAGATAAATTTCTTAAAATAACTATTAATAAAGCCATCTGGCCCTGGGGCCTTGTCATTTTTAAGGGAATTTATAGCCCGGGTGACTTCTTGCTGGTTAAAGGGTATTTGTAAAGTTTCCTGTTCGAATTCCGATAGAGTAGGGAGGTTAATCTTGTTTAGGTATTTGTCAATTTCCTGTATGTTTGGGGTGTGGGTATTTGGGTCTGACTCTAGGTTGTAAAGGGACTCATAATATGAGGCCAGGGCATCAATTATTTCTTGGGGGTGGTGAACTACTTTTTTTGATTTAGGGTGTGTGATCTTTACTATTCTGTGGAGCACTCTTTTCCCTTTAATCTTTCTGGCCATTATTTTCCCAGCTCTATTATTTTCATAGTACCAGTTTTCTTTAAGGATGGTTTGCCACTTGTCATATTCATAATAAAGTGTGTCTGCCAACTCTTGTCTTGTTTCCTCTAAGGACTTTATCAGATCTCTTTTTTTGTTATTAAATATTTCCTTTTCCAAGGATTTAATTTTTTGTAACAGCCTGTTTGTGTTTTCATTTCTTTTTTTCTTTTGTATAGCACTTAATTTCAAAAATACTCCTCTAATGAAGGCCTTGTGTGCATTCCATAGTACTGTTTTGGAAACATCTTTGGTATCATTTATTTCAAAGTATTCTGAGAGTTCTTTTTTGATGATGGGTAAAGAGTGTTCGGAATTCAAAATGAATTTATTCAATTTCCATAGATGGGGGCGTGCAGGGGAGTTTGTTAGACTAAATTTGATGAGTAAGGGGGAGTGATCTGACCAAATTCTGGGTATAATTTCGACTCCTGTGATTAGTGGTAGGGTAAACCTGTCAACTAGGCAATAATCAATACGTGTAAAGGATTTTTGTACAGGGGAATAATAAGTATATTCCTTAGAGGTAGGATGAAAGCATCTCCATGAATCATAAAGTTCGTGGTTCAATAGTGCTGGTTGAAGAATAGAATGAGTTCTTCTGGTGTTAGATGTACAATCCATTTGTATGTCAGCTATGGCATTAAAGTCACCTGAAATAAACAGGTGTCCTTTTTGTAGTGTTGATATTTTCTTTAATTTTTTGTTAATAAATTTAAGTTGATGTGAGTTTGGGGAATATAAATTTGCAAAAGTGTACTCTTGGGAATTAATAGTACCCTTAACAATTACGAATCTGCCATCATCACTAGCGAAAGTTTCTTCTACCACCAAGCCCAGCGAGTCTTTCACTGCTATGCAGACCCCTGCTTTTTTCTTTTTTGTTTTTAGTGTTGAGTGGAATATTTGGGAAAATTGGTGTAATTTAAATCTGTTTGCGGAAATATTGGTCAGATGCGATTCCTGAATACACACAATGTCTGCACTTTGTTCCTTTATCAGTTTCTGTAAGAGGAAACGTTTTCTATATGAGTTGAGTCCTCTCACATTAACTGATAGAATGTTACAATTTAATACCATGGTTACTATAGCAAATGCATTCATACAAAACATACCAATCAGTCGGTCCTTCACGAGACAGTCCTGGAGCATCCATTAACCTTCTGCATATCATGATGATGAGCACACCTAAATAGATTGAGGACAACAACCTGCAAAACATATGAACCTGAAAGAAAAACAGAAAAAACAGATAATACAGAGACCTAGGCCGCACACTGGTTGGCATCCGGTTCTACCTTCCAGCTAGCTGCCTGCCTGGAGAATGGGGACTTTACTGAGAAGCCTCCCGACAGAGACTCCAGACAAAGGAGTCTGAAAAACTATTATTTAAACAACTAGAACAGTGATAACAAAATAACTAGTTAGGATCTGATTAGATCCAAAAAGGAAGCTTGATTGATGGTATGAACTCAAGTGGTTCAAATCAAGCCTATTCCTTCAAGGGGAAAAGAAAAGTTTGTTTATGCCCTGAGGAATAAAGCCTTTGGGGGGAAAAAAACAAGTTTGTGGATGAATACCGTCTGCTCAAGAAGCTGAAGAAGCCCCTGCTGAATCTTCTTTCTCCGTTTGGTCAGGAGGAGGGGCAGTGTCCATCTGATTCAATGTGGGGTCTTTGAAGTTTTGCCTCGGGGAGGCCAACTGCTTTGAGAGAGATACCTGGTAGATAGGCTTCTCTGTATGAAATGGTCTGTCCTTCCTAGGGTCTCTTGGGATAAAGATTGGGATATCCCATTTAGCCAACAGGCCGTAAGCTTCTTTCGGGTTCCTGGCAACATGAGTCACTCCATTGTCTGATATCAAAAGTTTTGGAGGGAAACCCCAGGAGTAAGCAATTTTTCTATGACGCAGGGTAGTAGTAACTTCTGAGAACTGTCTCCTTGCATGGAGTGTCGCTTGCGAGAGGTCCTGGTACAGAATGAGATCCTGAAATGGATTGGGTAGTTTTTTGCCACCTCTAGTTGCTGCAAGTAATCTTTCCTTCGCATGAAAGAAATGTACCCTCGTTATAACATCCCGTGGAAGGTGCTTGGGTACGTGGGAGGGCTTTGGCAGACGATGGGCCCTGTCAATCACTAGTTCCTGGTCCGGGAGATCAGGAGCTGTGGTCTTCAAAATATCTTTTACATATTCCTTTAGATCATCAGAGTGAACAGATTCTGGTACGCCTCTTATTTTAATATTATTCAGACGATTTCTGTCCTCGTTGTCGGATATTTTCTCCTTCATGAAAATATGTTCTTTTAGTAACTCTTTATGTGCTCCAACGAGGTTATTATGGGCAATGGTCATCTCCTCTATTCTCCTTTCAAGCTTGGAAATTCTGGAGTCAGTTTCCCCTGCGATTTGCGAGACGTGACCTGCTAGGGATTGAAGGTCTGCTCTAACTTCTCCAATGTCATTTTGGATGACTGCTCTGAAGGAAAGCATAAAGTCTTTTAGAAACTGCTGTGAAGTGGGTTGGTCAGTTACTGGAAAGGATTCCAGAGGATCCAGAGCTTGTGGGTGTCTTTGTGTCCTATTGTCCCTTTGAAGCCGTTGGGGAAGAGCATGTATGTTTTCCAGAGTTGATGCGACCATCTGTCCGCTTGGTGAGGAATATTGCGTATTTTTTGTATGGGTGGACGCGTCCGCATGTACGCCTGGAGTGGTGGGATGCGTATTTTGCGGACCGTCGGACGCGTCCAAATGTACGCGTGCGTCAGGGGAATGTACGCGTAGCGGTGCCCGGGCGTCCTGGAAGTCCGCATCGGACTGACCTTGTACTGTGGGTCCCGGCTTCAGGGGGCTCCGCTCGCGGCTCTTCTTGGCCTGCCGCTGCCGCTGAAAGTTCTCCTCGTCTGAATCCTCCTCATAGAGCGCTTCATGGCCTCTTGGGTAGGGGGTCTGGAGGGGTGCAAACCTGTTTTTCATTTTCTATGTTAAACCATTACACCATTGAAAAACTGGTTACGTTTGCAATCGAAAGAAAAATGACTATAGTTGAAGAGGTAATGGCCCCTAAACTATGTTCTGGGATGAAAGTTACAGCTTCAGTGAAATCCGTTTGCAAATCGGAGTGATAGATTAGAATCGAGAGCCAACGGTAAGTTTTCTATGTTAAACCATTACACCATTGAAAAACTGGTTACGTTTGCAATCGAAAGAAAAATGACTATAGTTGAAGAGGTAATGGCCCCTAAACTATGTTCTGGGATGAAAGTTACAGCTTCAGTGAAATCCGTTTGCAAATCGGAGTGATAGATTAGAATCGAGAGCCAACGGTAAGTTTTCTATGTTAAACCATTACACCATTGAAAAACTGGTTACGTTTGCAATCGAAAGAAAAATGACTATAGTTGAAGAGGTAATGGCCCCTAAACTATGTTCTGGGATGAAAGTTACAGCTTCAGTGAAATCCGTTTGCAAATCGGAGTGATAGATTAGAATCGAGAGCCAACGGTAAGTTTTCTATGTTAAACCATTACACCATTGAAAAACTGGTTACGTTTGCAATCGAAAGAAAAATGACTATAGTTGAAGAGGTAATGGCCCCTAAACTATGTTCTGGGATGAAAGTTACAGCTTCAGTGAAATCCGTTTGCAAATCGGAGTGATAGATTAGAATCGAGAGCCAACGGTAAGTTTTCTATGTTAAACCATTACACCATTGAAAAACTGGTTACGTTTGCAATCGAAAGAAAAATGACTATAGTTGAAGAGGTAATGGCCCCTAAACTATGTTCTGGGATGAAAGTTACAGCTTCAGTGAAATCCGTTTGCAAATCGGAGTGATAGATTAGAATCGAGAGCCAACGGTAAGTTTTCTATGTTAAACCATTACACCATTGAAAAACTGGTTACGTTTGCAATCGAAAGAAAAATGACTATAGTTGAAGAGGTAATGGCCCCTAAACTATGTTCTGGGATGAAAGTTACAGCTTCAGTGAAATCCGTTTGCAAATCGGAGTGATAGATTAGAATCGAGAGCCAACGGTAAGTTTTCTATGTTAAACCATTACACCATTGAAAAACTGGTTACGTTTGCAATCGAAAGAAAAATGACTATAGTTGAAGAGGTAATGGCCCCTAAACTATGTTCTGGGATGAAAGTTACAGCTTCAGTGAAATCCGTTTGCAAATCGGAGTGATAGATTAGAATCGAGAGCCAACGGTAAGTTTTCTATGTTAAACCATTACACCATTGAAAAACTGGTTACGTTTGCAATCGAAAGAAAAATGACTATAGTTGAAGAGGTAATGGCCCCTAAACTATGTTCTGGGATGAAAGTTACAGCTTCAGTGAAATCCGTTTGCAAATCGGAGTGATAGATTAGAATCGAGAGCCAACGGTAAGTTTTCTATGTTAAACCATTACACCATTGAAAAACTGGTTACGTTTGCAATCGAAAGAAAAATGACTATAGTTGAAGAGGTAATGGCCCCTAAACTATGTTCTGGGATGAAAGTTACAGCTTCAGTGAAATCCGTTTGCAAATCGGAGTGATAGATTAGAATCGAGAGCCAACGGTAAGTTTTCTATGTTAAACCATTACACCATTGAAAAACTGGTTACGTTTGCAATCGAAAGAAAAATGACTATAGTTGAAGAGGTAATGGCCCCTAAACTATGTTCTGGGATGAAAGTTACAGCTTCAGTGAAATCCGTTTGCAAATCGGAGTGATAGATCAGAATCGAGAGCCAACGGTAAGTTTTCTATGTTAAACCATTACACCATTGAAAAACTGGTTACGTTTGCAATCGAAAGAAAAATGACTATAGTTGAAGAGGTAATGGCCCCTAAACTATGTTCTGGGATGAAAGTTACAGCTTCAGTGAAATCCGTTTGCAAATCGGAGTGATAGATTAGAATCGAGAGCCAACGGTAAGTTTTCTATGTTAAACCATTACACCATTGAAAAACTGGTTACGTTTGCAATCGAAAGAAAAATGACTATAGTTGAAGAGGTAATGGCCCCTAAACTATGTTCTGGGATGAAAGTTACAGCTTCAGTGAAATCCGTTTGCAAATCGGAGTGATAGATTAGAATCGAGAGCCAACGGTAAGTTTTCTATGTTAAACCATTACACCATTGAAAAACTGGTTACGTTTGCAATCAAAAGAAAAATGACTATAGTTGAAGAGGTAATGGCCCCTAAACTATGTTCTGGGATGAAAGTTACAGCTTCAGTGAAATCCGTTTGCAAATCGGAGTGATAGATTAGAATCGAGAGCCAACGGTAAGTTTTCTATGTTAAACCATTACACCATTGAAAAACTGGTTACGTTTGCAATCGAAAGAAAAATGACTATAGTTGAAGAGGTAATGGCCCCTAAACTATGTTCTGGGATGAAAGTTACAGCTTCAGTGAAATCCGTTTGCAAATCGGAGTGATAGATTAGAATCGAGAGCCAACGGTAAGTTTTCTATGTTAAACCATTACACCATTGAAAAACTGGTTACGTTTGCAATCGAAAGAAAAATGACTATAGTTGAAGAGGTAATGGCCCCTAAACTATGTTCTGGGATGAAAGTTACAGCTTCAGTGAAATCCGTTTGCAAATCGGAGTGATAGATTAGAATCGAGAGCCAACGGTAAGTTTTCTATGTTAAACCATTACACCATTGAAAAACTGGTTACGTTTGCAATCGAAAGAAAAATGACTATAGTTGAAGAGGTAATGGCCCCTAAACTATGTTCTGGGATGAAAGTTACAGCTTCAGTGAAATCCGTTAGCAAATCGGAGTGATAGATTAAAATCGAGAGGCAACGGTAAGTTTTCTATGTTAAACCATTACACCATTGAAAAACTGGTTACGTTTGCAATCGAAAGAAAAATGACTATAGTTGAAGAGGTAATGGCCCCTAAACTATGTTCTGGGATGAAAGTTACAGCTTCAGTGAAATCCGTTAGCAAATCGGAGTGATAGATTAGAATCGAGAGGCAACGGTAAGTTTTCTATGTTAAACCATTACACCATTGAAAAACTGGTTACGTTTGCAATCGAAAGAAAAATGACTATAGTTGAAGAGGTAATGGCCCCTAAACTATGTTCTGGGATGAAAGTTACAGCTTCAGTGAAATCCGTTGGCAAATCGGAGTGATAGATTAGAATCGAGAGCCAACGGTAAGTTTTCTATGTTAAACCATTACACCATTGAAAAACTGGTTACGTTTGCAATCGAAAGAAAAATGACTATAGTTGAAGAGGTAATCCCAAGCCATCCCACATCGCCAAACATCTGCCTAGAGATGTCATTACAAGGATACATTTTTTCCACGTAAAGGAACAGCTGCTGGGAGCCACTAGGAAAGGGCAAAAGCTTCCTGACCCGTATCAGAACTTGGCGTTATATCAGGATCTGTCACAAGCTACCCTCTCAACCAGACACGGATTCTCGCAGATTACTGCCTCTTTGAGAAACAAGAGAATCGACTACTCATGGGGATTCCCCCCAAAGCTGATCATAAGAGACGGAGGGGAGACACACGTGATCAGGAATCCAACAGAGGGACAGGACCTCTTATCTAGATGGAATATCCCACTTTTTGTATCTAAAGACTCAAGTAAAGACAAACTTTATCGCCCACCTCTATTGCCTAAGCCTACTGCTATGGACACCACTCTTCCTATCACACCAGACAAGGCAGCAACAAGTGAGGCTTCGACAAAAGGCTGAATCGGGGTGATCAGCCAGGAACTTTGTCCCCCTCACATTTGTTTTTTCCCCTGGGACTGATTTTTCTCTCCCTACAGGTGGAAAAACCACTTGAAGTCCACACTGGTGGACTCTACTGAATTGGTCACCTGAACTGAACTCTAATCTGACCAATCTGTTTTGTTCTGTTTACACTGTTAGTGTTCTCACTATTTTCTCACCTACTTTTTTCTCTCCTTTTTTTTTTCAGTAGTGCTATTGAGAGGTAGAACCGGATGCCTCTCATTGTACTATTACTTTGGTTATTTCTATATAGGTCAATGTCCCGACTAACCTTGTTTCCCTCCACCAGAGTAGAGTTAAAAAGTTTCATCAGAGATGCTCCAGAGCCTGCCTGCGGGAATCCCAATCAATGGTATGATTTAATTGTGATGCAATATACATGGTGTAATGGCTGAGAAATGTAATCTCCTCTCAGTTAATGTGAGAGGCCTCAATTCTTTCAGGAAGCGATACCTCTTACAGAAACTGATTAAGGAACAAAAGGCAGATATTATATGTGTTCAAGAATCTCACCTGAACAAAAATGCAGCGAAAAAATACAAATTATTTCAGTTTACCAATATATTTCACTCTACATTACAGAATAATAAGAAAAAAGCTGGGACTTTCATAGCAGTTAGGGACTCTCTGGGACTAGTGGTAAAAGACACATACTCAAGTGAGGATGGTAGAATGGTAATGATAACTGGACAATTGAACTCTAAGGATTACACTTTTGTGAACCTATATGCCCCCAACCAACACCAGACTAAATTTATCAATTCAAAACTCAAAAAAATAACAAATTTCAAGAAAGGATATCTTTTTATTTCTGGAGATCTGAACTCCATAACAGACCCACAGTTAGATTGTACTTCCAAATTAAGAACTAAACACTCCACTTTACAACCAATTTTGACAAAAAACGAGCTATTTGACACTTGGAGGTGTATTCACCCCAAGGAGAAACAGTTCACATTCTACTCTACCATTCATAAATCCTTCACTCGTATTGACCATTGCCTAACAGACCAATTTACCTTGCCACTAGTCTCAGAGATGGAAATTGGTACTAGAGTGTGGTCAGACCACTCACCTCTCATAGTGAAATTTCATATCCAGAACTCTGTGAAACAACAGTATATATGGAGACTTAACAAATACATCCTTCACTCCGAACACACTTCCCCTATAATCAAAAAGGAACTAATAGAGTATTTCAAACTCAATGACACAGGAGATATATCCAACTCTACTCTTTGGAATGCTCATAAAGCATTTATCAGAGGAACCTTTATTAAGTTGAGTGCCATTCATAACAAAAAAGTTAGGGAACAAACTAACATCTTATTAGACAAAATTAAATCACTAGAGAAAGAAATATATAACAATCACAAGAATGAACTCATACCCCAACTAGAGGAAACTAGACAGACCCTAGCAGACAAATTGTACTACCAGTACGACAAATGGCAAACCACATTAAAACAAAATTGGTACTATAATAATAACAGAGCAGGGAAGGCCATGGCCCAAAAAATTAAGGGAAAAAGAATTCGTCAGAGAATTATTAAAATCACACACCCCAAAACAAAAATAGAAGTCCACCACCCCAAAGATATTGTAAACGCCCTGGCAGAGTACTATGAAGCCCTTTATAACCTCGAAAAGGACCCAAACACCCATACCCCATTACCACAGGAAATAGAACTATACCTTGATAAAGTAAATCTCCCCTCCCTAACAGAATTTGAGCAAAATTACCTAGCAACTCCCTTCACAGAGCAAGAAACAATAGCAGCAATAGGATCCCTAAAGAAAGACAAAGCCCCAGGACCAGACGGTTTTATTAACGATTATTTTAAAAAATGTATTTCTATCCTAGTAACCCCCCTAACAAATATGTTTAATGAAGCAGCTACTAAAGGCAATTTCCCTAGAGAATCACTTTCGGCACTAATAACTACAATCCCCAAGGAAGGTAAGGACCCCTCTGACCCTAGTAATTATAGGCCCATCTCCCTACTAAACACTGACATAAAACTATACGCCCGAATAATAGCTAATAGGTTATCTCCCCTTATGCCCCAAATTATCCATCCAGATCAGGTAGGGTTTACAAAGAATAGGTCGACTAGTGATGGCACTCGCAAGGTTTTATCTCTGATCCATAGAGTGGGGCTCTGTCGGACGCCTACCCTCCTTGTCTCCTTGGACGCGGAGAAGGCGTTCGACAGAGTCAATTAGCTGTACCTATCCAAGGTGCTCACCAAATTTGGTATCCCTGCCTTCTTACACAAGGCCATTTTAGCCCTATACACCCACCCATCTGCCAGAGTCCTATCATCAGGCACACTATCTCTACCCTTCGATATTAAAAACGGTACCCGTCAAGGTTGCCCCCTCTCACCCCTAATATTCAATTTAACGATTGAACCGCTCGCTCAAAGAATCAGAGACAATTCACAAATTTTTGGCATTAAAAACAAACAAACCATACATAAAATGGGTTTATACGCTGATGATGTGATTCTCCTCCTCCAGAAACCACTTGTATCACTGCCAAATGCTCAATTGGAACTAGAAGAGTTCTCCAAAATCTCATATTACAAATTAAATAAGAATAAGACAACCATTCTTCCATGTTTTATCCCACAGAAAGATAGGGATATCTTGAAAAGCTCTTGTGAATTCTTATGGAATGACACTGTCATAAAATACTTAGGAATCTATATAACACCCACACTAAATAATATCTATAAAGAAAACTACGCCCCATGGTTAAAAAAATTCAAAGAGAAACTGGAAGATCTTGCAAAAGTAGAATACTCCTGGCTGGGAAGGAATGCAGCCTTTAAAATGTTCATTCTTCCCCAACTTCTATACCTCTTTAGAAACTTGCCTATAAAAGTACCCCAAACCTTCTTCAACACCCTACAAAAAGCTCTTAATCAATTTATATTATTAAACAAAAAATCCAGGTTTTCCAACAAAATATTAATGATGGATACTGCTAATTTGGGCCTAGGTGTCCCTAACCTGGAATTCTATTATAAGGCTACAATAATGGATCAGTCCAGGGCAGTCTGGCTCGGGGATAACACAAAACAGTGGTTCTCGATTGAAGAGGATCAGCTTAGCTATGGAGACTACAAATTGTTTCTTGGAGCCAGACTGGCCTGGAAAACTAGACAGACCATCCAGAACCCATTAACAATTAACACACTTAGAATTTGGAAGGAACTAACCGCTCTGTGCAAAAAGGACGTTTTATCCATAGAATCTGACACACCCTTAATCACTCTCCAAACTTTAATAAATAACTTAAATTTACAAACCTGGACAGATTCTGGTATTAACTCCATAGAAGATCTCCTTGATAACTCAGAACTGAGACCATTTGAATTTTTCACTCAGACCTATGGTCTCCCACCAACAGAACTCCCCACATATAGGAAAATCAGTAAATTCTGCAAATATCACCCGTACAGCCCTGTATCTCTGACCCCACAAATTAGTAAAATTATCCACCCTCAGGGTTCACACTATAAGGGAACATCTATTTTCTACAAAACCTTACTAAAAATGAAAGATTCCACCCCACAATGGCAACTAGATAGTTGGCAGGAGTATCTCCAAACTGAGATAGACATGGAAGAATGGGAAAAGGTCTTGAGATCAGTAAAGAAGTCTTCACACTGTGTGAGACACTTTGAAGGCTTACTAAAGAGCATTTGGCAGTGGTACATGACACCTGAGAGGATTTCCAAGTTTGACATGAAGGCATCACCCTTGTGTTGGAGGGGGTGCAACCGGACGGGTACCGTAGGGCACATCTTATGGGACTGCCCCAAACTGAAGAAACTCAGAACAGATATAGGAGTCTTCTTGGGACAATTACCTATGTCCATACATCCTATACCCTCTGGTATGGCACTGTTGCATTTAGGAACCATGGATCTGCCACCCCAGGAAAGATTGATCTATAATCACATCTTTATAACTATCAGGAATCAATTAGCTTTCAACTGGAAATCAAAAGTCATCCCAACAATCGGAGAAATCCTGCGTATTGTTGATTCAAATCTTATTGCAGAGAAATCCTGGGCGATTAGATGTGGAAACCTGAGTGCTTTCCTGGAGGTGGCTACTCTGTGGCCTGTTGCATACAAGGAATCCAAACTAATGGAATTTTAGATCTGTGGTCTCTTTGATAGAGGTACTCTCATGTGTAACTCTCATGTATGACTTTAATGTGCTAAGGGGATCCTCGCAGGTAAGGCTCTGTTGCTCACTTATCTTAATAGAGGTAGATTTCTCTTGCTCTGGAAACACAATCGGGACATTCTAATTGTACATAGTTTGATGTGTAGTTTAGTTTTAGATGTAGTATATACAACAAAAATAACTGATATGACAGCTACTCATACACAATTGGAGTCATAACAACTGTTAGTTAGTCAGTTGGGAATCTTCTTCTTCCCTTTCTCCTACCTGGACGAAACACTGCAGCTCTGGTAGACTTATGAGACTCCTTAGTTGAGGATCCGCTCCCTGGAATCTCTGTAGGGTGGTTAAAATCCCCCATTTTCCAGGTCGAGAGGATCCTTGACGGATCTGTTACACAGCTTTCTTCACTGCTGGAGCTGTGGTTGAACTACAGTATCCTAGGGAATACAGAATTCCTACCTTAGTAACTATGGAAGTAATTTAAAGCATCGCCTAGACAAAACAGAGATATGTCATTTAAACGTGGTTACGTCAAAATTTGATTATTCTTTTTGACAAAATTAATAATTATTAAACTCTTAGCATTATAGGTTTAGATATCATAAAGAAATGAGTACAGATCCAAGAGATCTTTCTGTTATTCCTATCTGTAGGTTAAACATAGTTTCAATTACTTTAAACAATATATAGGTTATTTGATAAGCTAACCTCACATCAGACTTCTCACCAGCTCTATTTCTTTCCAACCAAACCCGGTTAGAATACATTTACCATCTGATTAGATACCCTCAATCTCAGGTACTTGCTTACTCCCTCACTGGGAAATATCCACACCTAGGTGGAGAACTGGTAAAATCAGACATATTTCCAAAAAAACGGAAATGCAGTCTCAGGGACTGTGCGTGAACTCCTGCGCTGGTAGCGGATTTCCACACACAGTGGTCCACTCAACTTACACCTTACAATCTGCATCCAAACCTCCTTCTACCACCTCATATCAACTCCACACCAATAAAATACTCCTGCATAACTCCTACCTACCCTCTAACCAGACTATTATTCTTCTTATTTATCTGTTATATAAATTTCTGTACTACAGATTTGCTGTTAACTGTTATACTGTATTCATTTATATAGCTGTACAAATACGAATACATAATCACTAATGCCTGTAATGTAATAACTTGTTATGTAAAACTTCAATAAAAATTATTGTACTTGGTTTAACATAGAAAACTTACCGTTGGCTCTCGTTTCTAATCTATCACTCCGATTTGCAAACGGATTTCACTGAAGCTGTAACTTTCATCCCAGAACATAGTTTAGGGGCCATTACCTCTTCAACTATAGTCATTTTTCTTTCGATTGCAAACGTAACCAGTTTTTCAATGGTGTAATGGTTTAACATAGAAAACTTACCGTTGGCTCTCGATTCTAATCTATCACTCCGATTTTCAAACGGATTTCACTGAAGCTGTAACTTTCATCCCAGAACATAGTTTAGGGGCCATTACCTCTTCAACTATAGTCATTTTTCTTTCGATTGCAAACGTAACCAGTTTTTCAATGGTGTAATGGTTTAACATAGAAAACTTACCGTTGGCTCTCGATTCTAATCTATCACTCCGATTTGCAAACGGATTTCACTGAAGCTGTAACTTTCATCCCAGAACATAGTTTAGGGGCCATTACCTCTTCAACTATAGTCATTTTTCTTTCGATTGCAAACGTAACCAGTTTTTCAATGGTGTAATGGTTTAACATAGAAAACTTACCGTTGGCTCTCGATTCTAATCTATCACTCCGATTTGCAAACGGATTTCACTGAAGCTGTAACTTTCATCCCAGAACATAGTTTAGGGGCCATTACCTCTTCAACTATAGTCATTTTTCTTTCGATTGCAAACGTAACCAGTTTTTCAATGGTGTAATGGTTTAACATAGAAAACTTACCGTTGGCTCTCGATTCTAATCTATCACTCCGATTTGCAAACGGATTTCACTGAAGCTGTAACTTTCATCCCAGAACATAGTTTAGGGGCCATTACCTCTTCAACTATAGTCATTTTTCTTTCGATTGCAAACGTAACCAGTTTTTCAATGGTGTAATGGTTTAACATAGAAAACTTACCGTTGGCTCTCGATTCTAATCTATCACTCCGATTTGCAAACGGATTTCACTGAAGCTGTAACTTTCATCCCAGAACATAGTTTAGGGGCCATTACCTCTTCAACTATAGTCATTTTTCTTTCGATTGCAAACGTAACCAGTTTTTCAATGGTGTAATGGTTTAACATAGAAAACTTACCGTTGGCTCTCGATTCTAATCTATCACTCCGATTTGCAAACGGATTTCACTGAAGCTGTAACTTTCATCCCAGAACATAGTTTAGGGGCCATTACCTCTTCAACTATAGTCATTTTTCTTTCGATTGCAAACGTAACCAGTTTTTCAATGGTGTAATGGTTTAACATAGAAAACTTACCGTTGCCTCTCGATTCTAATCTATCACTCCGATTTGCAAACGGATTTCACTGAAGCTGTAACTTTCATCCCAGAACATAGTTTAGGGGCCATTACCTCTTCAACTATAGTCATTTTTCTTTCGATTGCAAACGTAACCAGTTTTTCAATGGTGTAATGGTTTAACATAGAAAACTTACCGTTGGCTCTCGATTCTAATCTATCACTCCGATTTGCAAACGGATTTCACTGAAGCTGTAACTTTCATCCCAGAACATAGTTTAGGGGCCATTACCTCTTCAACTATAGTCATTTTTCTTTCGATTGCAAACGTAACCAGTTTTTCAATGGTGTAATAGTTTAACATAGAAAACTTACCGTTGGCTCTCGATTCTAATCTATCACTCCGATTTGCAAACGGATTTCACTGAAGCTGTAACTTTCATCCCAGAACATAGTTTAGGGGCCATTACCTCTTCAACTATAGTCATTTTTCTTTCGATTGCAAACGTAACCAGTTTTTCAATGGTGTAATGGTTTAACATAGAAAACTTACCGTTGGCTCTCGATTCTAATCTATCACTCCGATTTGCAAACGGATTTCACTGAAGCTGTAACTTTCATCCCAGAACATAGTTTAGGGGCCATTACCTCTTCAACTATAGTCATTTTTCTTTCGATTGCAAACGTAACCAGTTTTTCAATGGTGTAATGGTTTAACATAGAAAACTTACCGTTGGCTCTCGATTCTAATCTATCACTCCGATTTGCAAACGGATTTCACTGAAGCTGTAACTTTCATCCCAGAACATAGTTTAGGGGCCATTACCTCTTCAACTATAGTCATTTTTCTTTCGATTGCAAACGTAACCAGTTTTTCAATGGTGTAATGGTTTAACATAGAAAACTTACCGTTGGCTCTCGATTCTAATCTATCACTCCGATTTGCAAACGGATTTCACTGAAGCTGTAACTTTCATCCCAGAACATAGTTTAGGGGCCATTACCTCTTCAACTATAGTCATTTTTCTTTCGATTGCAAACGTAACCAGTTTTTCAATGGTGTAATAGTTTAACATAGAAAACTTACCGTTGGCTCTCGATTCTAATCTATCACTCCGATTTGCAAACGGATTTCACTGAAGCTGTAACTTTCATCCCAGAACATAGTTTAGGGGCCATTACCTCTTCAACTATAGTCATTTTTCTTTCGATTGCAAACGTAACCAGTTTTTCAATGGTGTAATGGTTTAACATAGAAAACTTACCGTTGGCTCTCGATTCTAATCTATCACTCCGATTTGCAAACGGATTTCACTGAAGCTGTAACTTTCATCCCAGAACATAGTTTAGGGGCCATTACCTCTTCAACTATAGTCATTTTTCTTTCGATTGCAAACGTAACCAGTTTTTCAATGGTGTAATGGTTTAACATAGAAAACTTACCGTTGGCTCTCGATTCTAATCTATCACTCCGATTTGCAAACGGATTTCACTGAAGCTGTAACTTTCATCCCAGAACATAGTTTAGGGGCCATTACCTCTTCAACTATAGTCATTTTTCTTTCGATTGCAAACGTAACCAGTTTTTCAATGGTGTAATGGTTTAACATAGAAAACTTACCGTTGGCTCTCGATTCTAATCTATCACTCCGATTTGCAAACGGATTTCACTGAAGCTGTAACTTTCATCCCAGAACATAGTTTAGGGGCCATTACCTCTTCAACTATAGTCATTTTTCTTTCGATTGCAAACGTAACCAGTTTTTCAATGGTGTAATGGTTTAACATAGAAAACTTACCGTTGCCTCTCGATTCTAATCTATCACTCCGATTTGCAAACGGATTTCACTGAAGCTGTAACTTTCATCCCAGAACATAGTTTAGGGGCCATTACCTCTTCAACTATAGTCATTTTTCTTTCGATTGCAAACGTAACCAGTTTTTCAATGGTGTAATGGTTTAACATAGAAAACTTACCGTTGGCTCTCGATTCTAATCTATCACTCCGATTTGCAAACGGATTTCACTGAAGCTGTAACTTTCATCCCAGAACATAGTTTAGGGGCCATTACCTCTTCAACTATAGTCATTTTTCTTTCGATTGCAAACGTAACCAGTTTTTCAATGGTGTAATAGTTTAACATAGAAAACTTACCGTTGGCTCTCGATTCTAATCTATCACTCCGATTTGCAAACGGATTTCACTGAAGCTGTAACTTTCATCCCAGAACATAGTTTAGGGGCCATTACCTCTTCAACTATAGTCATTTTTCTTTCGATTGCAAACGTAACCAGTTTTTCAATGGTGTAATGGTTTAACATAGAAAACTTACCGTTGGCTCTCGATTCTAATCTATCACTCCGATTTGCAAACGGATTTCACTGAAGCTGTAACTTTCATCCCAGAACATAGTTTAGGGGCCATTACCTCTTCAACTATAGTCATTTTTCTTTCGATTGCAAACGTAACCAGTTTTTCAATGGTGTAATGGTTTAACATAGAAAACTTACCGTTGGCTCTCGATTCTAATCTATCACTCCGATTTGCAAACGGATTTCACTGAAGCTGTAACTTTCATCCCAGAACATAGTTTAGGGGCCATTACCTCTTCAACTATAGTCATTTTTCTTTCGATTGCAAACGTAACCAGTTTTTCAATGGTGTAATGGTTTAACATAGAAAACTTACCGTTGGCTCTCGATTCTAATCTATCACTCCGATTTGCAAACGGATTTCACTGAAGCTGTAACTTTCATCCCAGAACATAGTTTAGGGGCCATTACCTCTTCAACTATAGTCATTTTTCTTTCGATTGCAAACGTAACCAGTTTTTCAATGGTGTAATAGTTTAACATAGAAAACTTACCGTTGGCTCTCGATTCTAATCTATCACTCCGATTTGCAAACGGATTTCACTGAAGCTGTAACTTTCATCCCAGAACATAGTTTAGGGGCCATTACCTCTTCAACTATAGTCATTTTTCTTTCGATTGCAAACGTAACCAGTTTTTCAATGGTGTAATGGTTTAACATAGAAAACTTACCGTTGGCTCTCGATTCTAATCTATCACTCCGATTTGCAAACGGATTTCACTGAAGCTGTAACTTTCATCCCAGAACATAGTTTAGGGGCCATTACCTCTTCAACTATAGTCATTTTTCTTTCGATTGCAAACGTAACCAGTTTTTCAATGGTGTAATGGTTTAACATAGAAAACTTACCGTTGGCTCTCGATTCTAATCTATCACTCCGATTTGCAAACGGATTTCACTGAAGCTGTAACTTTCATCCCAGAACATAGTTTAGGGGCCATTACCTCTTCAACTATAGTCATTTTTCTTTCGATTGCAAACGTAACCAGTTTTTCAATGGTGTAATGGTTTAACATAGAAAACTTACCGTTGGCTCTCGATTCTAATCTATCACTCCGATTTGCAAACGGATTTCACTGAAGCTGTAACTTTCATCCCAGAACATAGTTTAGGGGCCATTACCTCTTCAACTATAGTCATTTTTCTTTCGATTGCAAACGTAACCAGTTTTTCAATGGTGTAATGGTTTAACATAGAAAACTTACCGTTGGCTCTCGATTCTAATCTATCACTCCG